>NW_015638931.1:301631-302421 GCF_001515625.1 Sinocyclocheilus rhinocerous
ATATATTTCAAACAGTTTCTATTTGGGGCTTTAAAGGGTTAGTTCATCTAAACATAAATGCGGTCATTATTTACTCGCCTCAACACTGTTCAATCCTTGTGTGTGTTTTGTTTTTGGGTTTTTTCTGAACACAAAAGGTGATTTTGGTCAAGTTTGTCCTGCTGGTTTGTTCTTGTTATTTGATTTTACTTTATATTTTTGTTTCAGGTTTTCCCATTTTTCCACAAATGCTGCTGTCACCTGCTCCACCATAAAAGCTCTGTATCAAATGCACATATATCAAGATTTAGAAAAGTGCTGTAATAACTCTGTTTGAAATTACAATAATTAAAATAAACTACAACTTAAGATTTAAAAGATGTTTTATTCATTACTATAGTGTACTCACTCAAAGCACTCACTTTTTACCCAACACAAATGTTCCTCAATTTATTAGTAGTACTAATGGACAAATAAAATAGATAACGTATGTTTAGTTACTCTATGTAGATTTGTTTATTTACATTACTTACATTCATCTAAAGCAGTGTTGACAGTGAATTCTACACAATAGCACACATACAGCACTCACTCAGATCATATTCATGTTGTGATGTGCTCATCTGCAATTCTTTTAGAATATTTTCCTGTCTCATATTAAATAGACATTTAATCGTCTTTAAGATGTAAAAGATTTATGTAAATTCACTTTGGTGACTTACATGTGCTTACTGGAGCTCCGCTGTTCTATTATACGTAATAAAACATGTTTTTACAGCAAAATCACAAATATACTATACTGTCTAGCGTC
>NW_015638931.1:303073-306595 GCF_001515625.1 Sinocyclocheilus rhinocerous
TTCATGTTGTGATGTGCTCATCTGCAATTCTTTTAGAATATTTTCCTGTCTCATATTAAATAGACATTTAATCGTCTTTAAGATGTAAAAGATTTATGTAAATTCACTTTGGTGACTTACATGTGCTTACTGGAGCTCCGCTGTTCGCTATATGTAATAAAACATGTTTTTACAGAAAATAAATCACAAATCTACTGTAACGTTACTGTCTAGCGTCTTACACCTTAAGCAAATCAACAGTTTACTATACAGCAGCTCAACAAATATGATTTTAACACAAGGAACCGTGTTTTTGGTTTGTATTACTCACATTTGTAAACACGTCGCTGTTCTCCATCACGTTTGATGATGACGAATTGATCTCCCGTGGACTCCTGGGATTGAAAAGTGTCCATCGATGAGCACTTCAGAATCTGGGTTTAAGCAGTAGGACATCCGGGGATTTCTCGCCTACTCTTTTTTTTTTTTAATACTGCGTTTCGGACATACTAATCTGTTCACGTACTCTTTTTCCCTACTATATAGTAGGTAAGTAGGTATATTAGAACGCAAATTAAGTATACGTACGTCCGAATCTCGCGAGAATTAGTGCAATTCTCGCCTACTCTTTTATGAATACTGAGGATTCAAACATACTTATTTGCTAGTCTACTGCTTTTTGCCTACTCTATAGTAGGGAAGTATGCCATTTCGGACGCAGCCTAGGTGTCGATCTACCCATCCCTAATTGAGACTCAGCATATGTGTGTGGCAGCAGTGCCTCACTGTAATTAATGAACATCAATTATTAAGCCAATTAAATTAAAAACACTATCTAACAAATACAAGGCTGTGATCTGCAATTCCATAGAATACAGTAGCACAGTATTAACAGAAGCTAAATAAAACCCACTCTCTCTCTCTCTCTCTGGTCCTTTATCCCTGGTTAGTGTGCTGGAATTTAATATGCGACTTTTGTTATTGGGAAAGTGGCACATATGTCTGGGCGCGCGCTGGTCGCAATATCTCTGTTAGTGTAGCTAATGCGATAAAGAAGACAGGGGGCTATTCATCACCCTGGCCGCTCCCAATACGCTTTATTATTTTAATGCATTTCACAGCGATTAAAAATGATCTATCACTAGACCCGCGTACGTGTGTATGTGTGAGTGTTTGAGATGAGAGAAAAGTGTGTGCGTGTGCGTGCGGTCACTTGTCCCTGTGCAAACAGACAGAAACTCTCTCGGAGCAGAAAAACATTCACCTCCCAGTTTTATTTGGCTTTTTATTCAAACGTAGGAGCTACCTGAAGCTTTTTTCGCATTAGTCTGAGTTCATCCCTCCACCTGCAGTCATTAGACTCCAGTAATGCTAATTTCATCACTGCTAATTAGCGCGGTTAACAAGCAATGTGTTAAAACTGATGGCAATTAATCTGTGATTAGGCCAGATTAGTTCAGCACGCAGCTGCGTTTGACAGTCTGAGGACAGAAAGACTTTATTTGACCTTTCCGGCTGATTCTGGACCAGTTTCACCTGTTTGAAACAAAACCGGATCAACTCGGCTAACAGGAAACGCTCTCAGCTGGCAGGTTATGTCAGTGGACAAACGTTCAGGTCCACTGAAGTACCTTGAAACACGCAGCGTTATTCTATGTGGTGACGTAATTTCAACTGAAAGCCACATTTGACAGCTAATGACAGCCTCACTCGAGTAGATTAACCCTTTAGGTTCAATATGAAACTGTTACTAAAGCAAAACTATGGTGGCAATCCTATGCCATTAAAGGGGTCATATGATGCTGCTAAAAAGAACATTATTTTGTGTATTTGGTGTAATGAAATGTGTTTATTCGGTTTAAAGTTAAAAAAACACATTATTTTCCACATACTGTACATTATTGTTTCTCCTCCAGCGTTATTCTATGTGGTGACGTAATTTCAACTGAAACAGGAAGACGGGGCGGGACATATCGAGCAGCCCCGCCCCCTTTTTTAAAATAGCCAATAGCGTTTCGTTTATATCACAGCTTGGGCCAGAGCTTTTGAGCTCGGTAAAGCCACATTTGACAGCTAATGACAGCCTCACTCGAGTAGATTAACCCTTTAGGTTCAATATGAAACTGTTACTAAAGCAAAACTATGGTGGCAATCCTATGCCATTAAAGGGGTCATATGATGCTGCTAAAAAGAACATTATTTTGTGTATTTGGTGTAATGAAATGTGTTTATTCGGTTTAAAGTTAAAAAAACACATTATTTTCCACATACTGTACATTATTGTTTCTCCTCTATGCCCCGCCTTTTTGAAACGCGTCGATTTTTACAAAACAACACAGTTACAAAGCAAATTCTGTCTCTTGAGCGTGTACAGACAATACATATATATATATATATATATATATATATACTTACACAAACACATACATCACATACATTAGTAAATATAGAAAATAAATACATTATATTTTACTGATATATTTTTAATAATAATAATAATAATAATAAACTGTCTTGACACAGTACCTATATATAGCTAAATTATAGGTACCCTACCTTCATTTATTTTTATGTACATTTTAGGATTTAATGTTTTAGGTTTAAAAACCTCCTCAGACTTGCGTTCCTCAATGTCTGAACTGCAAGAACAAAGAAAACCAGCACAAACTCTTCCCCAGACCGAGGAATTGTGGGTAATATAATATTAACCTAAACCACAAAAAAGACAGTATGCCATCTGGGCAATTAATTGGGAAGCAACACCAATCATAATCATTCATTCTATTTAGGGTATATATGAATGTAACCATGGTGTGGAAGAGGAACAAGGAAAAGAGAAAGAGCAAGTTGTCAAATCTCCAGCGTTTGAATGGTTACCTAGACACGTTTTATTAGCTTGTCAAGTTAAATCAGTGTTTGATGTGAGGCGTGTCTGCACTACAGATTAAACTCCTCAAATGACAAAAGTTTGAGATGTTTTACCTGATCATGTGGCTGAATGTAAAAACTCATTTCACACCGTGACAGTATGACTGGAATATAAATCACACTGTCTTTGCTCAGGGATGAGGATCCTGTTTATGAGTTTCTGAAAATCTATAAGAGGGAAGTTTTCACAGTGTTCTGAGAGTTACATTAAAGAACATCCTTCCTAATGTGGAAATAATATTAGCTTGCACAGAAACGGTTTCTAACATTACAATAATGTAAACGATACATCAAAATTAATGTTGAGATGATTACGTTATTATTAATACAAACAAATTGAACACTGTAATGCTAACCTATAAACAGAATTCTATTCACATACAAAAAACTGGAAATTCCTTTTTTTTTTTTTTTTTTGCAATGCACATTTATTTTAAAATAAAAATAAAATATCAAATAAAATAAACAATTGTAAAGAGCAAAGCTAGGACAGCAAAATAAAATAAATTAATATAAAAATACAATTGTAAATAGCTAAATAAAATAAAAAATGAAATAAATGATTGTAAATATAGAGACAGCAAAATAAAATAAAATAGTTGGGACAGCAAAATA
>NW_015638932.1:0-3862 GCF_001515625.1 Sinocyclocheilus rhinocerous
ATATATATATATATATATATATATAGTAGGCTATATTACATAACTTTTTTGAAATAATATATAATATTGTGCGCAATCTGTCACGCCTACTGAAGGCTCGTCAGTAGATCACGCGTGCACTGATAGCGCTGAAGTGAACTAACCCTGAAAGGTTATCTTCACAGAGCAAGTTGCTATGGCTACTTACATGCCCTGAAAGTTACCTCCAATTTTTGGAACCGAAAGCTGAGGTTATCCGCTCGCTTATCCTCAAACATACCCGGGTATGTCACATAACCTGCTTTCTGCAATACCCTGCCTTGCCTTGTTATGCCAGCGTGTTTTTCCCCATGTTTTTAGTTTTTGTTGGTTGTTTGTTTTATTTTATTTTTAATAAAAAGCCCTTCTCTCCTGCATCAGTGAGTCCTCGCCTCATCCCTCTACTCAAACCCTGACACTAATAGAATGTTAAACATTGACTGTGTTTTTTTTTTTTCAGAGTTCATTGATTATATAGAATTCAGTAAAGGTTGACTAAACTTTGAACTATCTGCATGTCTCATCCATGAGTAGGCTTGTGCAATGATGGAGAACAAGCTTTTGGGGGTGTTTAGACCCACAACCAAGCTGACTTGACTTTTATTAAAATAACTGGAGGTAATACAAAAATGGTCATATTCACTCAGTATTACCTGGTCTAATATTCACAAATTCTCAATTACAATTACGTACAAATTAATTGTATTCAGTTGTGTTTTAGGCACTAAAACATTCCAGTATAGTAAAATAAATTTCTATATTGAAATAATGAAGATTTCTGTGCCACCACGGACTGGTTGCTGGCTCCTTCCTGGCCAGCCCTATGAAAACATCCTGGCTCCACCGCTGCCTAAGAGGGCAAATATCAGTTAATTTCTGAGTATCTCTGTTGCTCAAAAAAAAAAAAAAAAACATGTTTGTGAATGGGCATTTGATTTACATTTGAGAGAATATGTTATTTACATTACATTTGAGAGCCACCTATCGCTGAAAATTGTGGTTTTAATTCAAAATAGGCCATCTGTGTGATTCAGTTGAAAACTCTTGTTACTTCATACTTCAATACAAACATTGTCTAAATTTTGACAAAAAGGAGATTTTTAAATACTATAATTGTGATTTTATAATGTCTAAATATAAATCCATTAGCAAAACATGTGAAAATAACTGGAAATGGTAAATGAGACAAAAAATGATCATCTGCTGCCATCTAGTGGTCATAGTGGGAATCATGACATTCATTTTAATAGTATTTGTTTTTCTACCAGATGAAATCTTAGCAGAAATCTTCAACTAAGCATGGCAAATTTTCCATGAATTATCTCTATAAGTAAAAATGAAAAAATGCAGATGTTCTTTCAAGTAAATTTTACTTACAGTGTTCTCATTTTATATAAAATGTGCAAACAATATGAATAAATTTGAGGCAAATGAATTATATATATATATATATATATATATATATATATATATATGTAAATGTACTTAGTTACTGTCCGCCTTTGTGAATAATAGAAATTGAGAGACAGACAAAGAGGATGCACAAGAGGTAGAACATGGCTACATGCTGTCTAGAAAACAAGAGCAAAGATCACTGTAATACAGTGGCACTTACTGATAACCCTGGGTCACGAAATGCAGTGAGAGATGGTCATAGGAATTGTAAGATATAATTTCACAGGAAGCCATAAGAGAAGTTTCACATCAGTATAGAAAGCCACCCAAATGTAGTTTGATTCTTCTAATTAAATGTTCTTCTGACACCATGAATAATTAATAAATATTCACCAAGGCTACATTTATTTGATCAAACAATACACTAAAAGGGTAATATTGTGAAATAGTATTACAATTTAAAGTAATTGTTTTCTATTTGAAATTATATTAAAATACAATTTATTCCTGTGATGCAAAGCTGAATTTTCAGCACCCATTATTCTAGTCTTCAGTTTTACTTAATCCTTCAGAAACCATTGTAACATGCTGATTTGCTATATATATATATATATATAACGGTATATTTCAGTGGTGTATAATGTACCTGAAAGCCATACTCAAGTAAAAGTACAGATATCCTACCAGAAAATGACTTTGGTAGAAGTTGAAGTCACCGTTTAGAATATTACTTGAGTAAAATCCTTAAAGTATGTGATATTTATTGTACTTAAGTATGAAAAGTATTTTTTAATCTTAAACGTACTTAAGTATTGATAGCAAAAGTACAAGTAAATGCAAAATGGAAAAGAAGCTCACGGACTGGCGATATGACGATTTGAAAAATGACCATATCACCCAATACTACTAGAGATACAGACTTGCCCTTTTGTATATCAAAATCAAGATTTATATACTTAGGAATAAATATTACCCGTTCGTACACTGATCTGTTTAAAGCAAATTATAATCCCATACTTAAAACTTGAATCAGATTTCCAACGGTGGAGTGTTATATATGTGTCTTTAACTGGTAAAATCATTTGTGTTAAAATGAATGTGTTACCCAGATTATTGTATTTGTTTCAGAGTCTTCCAATTTTCTTGCCAAAGTCCTTTTTTCAGTCAACCAATAGGTTGCTGTCTTCCTTTATATGGGGGGAGGGGGCAAAAAGCCAAGAATACGCAGGGAGTTTCTTGAAAAACCTAAAAAGGACGGAGGACTGGCTCTCCCAAATTTGCTAAATTATTCTTGGGCAGCAAATTTACAAAAAGTTATTGATTGGTTTCAGTCCCCACATGTAGAATGGTGTGAAGCGGAGGCTAAACCTTGCAAAACAACACCACTGTCGGTGCTGATTACAATGAAGTCACCATTCTCACCATCGCAGTTTTCCTCAAGTCCAGTTGTAATTTTGACTCTCAAAATATATAATCAGTTTAGACAAGCATTTCAACTCACAGACTTTTCCTTGGAAACCCCCATATGTAATAATCATCTTTTCCCAGCTGCCAAGCTAGATGCTACTTTCAAGCAATGGCAGGACTTGGGCATAGTTAAATGCAGTGACTTTTTCATTGATAATATTTTTGCTAATTACAATGACCTGATTCAAAAATGTAATCTTCAAAAGTCAGATTTTTTTTTGTTATCTCCAGGTTCGACACTTTATTCAGGCCCATTGCTCTGTGTTTCCTCAAATGCCCTCTGAATCAGGATTGGACTTGGTTCTTAAGACCCCTACACACCTCAAGGGCCTCATTTCCAAAATATATAACTTAATTATGACATTCCAAAATAGATCACTAGAGAAGATCAAAACAGAATGGATAGGAGAGTTGGGAATTGACATATCCAAAGACACTTGGGACAAAGCTGTTGACAGAATAAATAGGACTTCATCTTGTGCACGACTCAATCTGATTCAGATGAAAGTTCTCTACCGTATTCACTATAGTAAAACCAAACTGGCTAAACTATACCCAAATATAGATGAAACATGTGATCGTTGCAGTGCATTTAAGGCAGATCTAACCCATATGTTCTGGTCATGCACTAAACTGAGACAATTTTGGTCTTCAACATTTGAAATTTTAAACTCGGCATTTAATTTAAGAATGCAGCCTAACCCAATAATGGCTCTGTTTGGAGTTACAGGTGACGACATTCACATAACTAAAGATAAAGAAAACGCCATGGCATTTGCAACATTAATAGCTAGAAGAAGAATTCTTTTAGAGTGGAAATCACCAATACCACCTAAATTGTCACTATGGCTTAGTGATGTAATGTTTTTTCTAAAAACTGAAAAAATCAAATATTTTCTAAGAGGATCAACCAGAACGTTTTACAAAACATGGGATCCTTTAATAATCTATATCGAGAAGAATGTACTCCTCCAACTTTGAG
>NW_015638932.1:7589-10189 GCF_001515625.1 Sinocyclocheilus rhinocerous
GACTAAAACTAGACTAAATGTCATCAGTTTTCGTCGACTAAAACTAGACGAAAATAGTCATGGATAATTCTGACTAAAATAAGACTAAAATGCTCAGACTTTTAGTTGACTGAAACTTGACTAGACTAGCTTCACACAAAGACTAGACTAAAACTAAAATTAAAACAGGCCGCCAAAAACAACACTAGCTGTCGGTGCTGATTACAATGAAGTCACCATTCTCACCATCGCAGTTTTCCTCAAGTCCAGTTGTAATTTCGACTCTCAAAATATATAATCAGTTTAGACAAGCATTTCAACTCACAGACTTTTCCTTGGAAACCCCCATATGTAATAATCATCTTTTCCCAGCTGCCAAGCTAGATGCTACTTTCAAGCAATGGCATGACTTGGGCATAGTTAAATGCAGTGACTTTTTCATTGATACTATTTTTGCTAATTACAATGATCTGATTCAAAAATGTAATCTTCAAAAGTCAGATTTTTTTTTGTTATCTCCAGGTTCGACACTTTATTCAGGCCCATTGCTCTGTGTTTCCTCAAATGCCCTCTGAATCAGGATTGGACTTGGTTCTTAAGACCCCTACACACCTCAAGGGCCTCATTTCCAAAATATATAACTTAATTATGACATTCCAAAATAGATCACTAGAGAAGATCAAAACAGAATGGATAGGAGAGTTGGGAATTGACACTTAATTATGACTTTCCAAAATAGATCACTAGAGAAGATCAAAACAGAATGGATAGGAGAGTTGGGAATTGACATATCCGAAGACACTTGGGACAAAGCTGTTGACAGAATAAATAGGACTTCATCTTGTGCACGACATCTGATATTCAGATGAAAGTTCTCTACCGTATTCACTATAGTAAAACCAAACTGGCAAAACTATACCCAAATATCGATGAAACATGTGATCGTTGCAATGCATTTAAGGCAGATCTAACCCATATGTTCTGGTCATGTACTAAACTGAGACAATTTTGGTCTTCAATATTTGAAATTTTAAACTCAGCATTTAATTTAAGAATTCAGCCTAACCCAATAATGGCTTTGTTTGGAGTTACAGGTGACGACATTCACATAACTAAAGATAAAGAAAATGCCTTGGCATTTGCAACATTAATAGCTAAAAGAATAATTATTTTAGAGTGGAAATCACCGATGCCACCTAAATTGTCACTATGGCTTAGTGATGTAATGTTTTTTTTCTAAAAACTGAAAAAATCAAATATTTTTTAAGAGGATCAACCAGAACCTTTTACAAAACATGGGATCCTTTAATAATCTATATCGAGAAGAATGTACTCCTCCAACTTTGAGCCACTTCAGAGTCACTTTCTGAAGAAGAAGAATGAGAATTAGTTATTCTGACATGGCAACATATGGCTCAACCAAAGAGCCTTATGTGGCTCAACTAATGACATGAGTTTGGCCTCGACTCTTCAACCAATGACAGGTGGCTTTGTGCTATTGAAAGTGCACACTTCACTGTTAATCACTGCTGTATCAGTGAAGGGCTGAAGCAGAAGAACTGAGGCAAACATTTCTATATGAAACAGAACCAGAGAAGTGTGCTGAGAGAGAAAGTAATAAGGTGAAGTAATCTGATCAACTGACATGTGCATGTTTTCCATTTGAACCAATAGGCAACCTGGGAAAACAACAATGAAACATAAGTTAAGGGACAGGCCAAGATTAAAGTCGCTTCTGGAAAATGAGCAATCGAAACATTAACCCTTGTGAAGCGAGTCATTCTGCCATATGTTCAGCAGTGAATTTCTCTCCAGTGGCTTAGCAAACACATCACAGTGAAAATAATGGGGATCAAATTAAGCAGCGATATAGGCTTCAAATAAAGCCCACGCCTGACTTGAGCCTAATACTTTGAATTAATTAACTTAATTTTCAACGCCAACTGAAACCAATATTTTCCACTCACAGCTTTTGTGCTTCAGTCCTTGCTCACTTTTAAACGACAAACAACTGAAGCATAACTCAAAACACAAGAGAGGGATGCGCAAAGATATGAGATTCATACACAATATGGTGATGTATTAAATAATTAGTTTGCCAAAAATTAAGGTTATGTCATCATTTACTCATCATCATGTCGTTCCAAATATGTAGCACTTTATTTAGTCTGAGGAACACCAATAAAGGCATTTGAAATAATGTACTAGGCTTTTTCCCCCATGACATGCCATTGCATTAAATGGGAACTAGAGCTGCTTTAAAGCTTATTTTATAATAATAATAATAATAATAATAATAATAATGGATTATTAATAACAAGAATATAACATAGAATATAATAAGATTTTTAATAATATTTTAAAGGTATTTTTAAGTATTCTTTTTAATGCACCTTATTAAATACATGTATTTGTAGTGTTAGCAGTGCTTACATTTAATTAGAATTCAATTATGAATTTGTCAGAAATGAATTCTCATTTTATATAAAAAAAAAGGTTATTTTATTATTTTACTCTATTTAATCCAGTGTGACCTAATTCAGTGAAAAAAAAAATGGTTTAGAAACAATTTTCATTCAGAAATTGCTGGCAAATTGTACACTTTATGTGTATATATATAT
>NW_015638932.1:10228-15016 GCF_001515625.1 Sinocyclocheilus rhinocerous
TTATTATTCACTGAGCTAATCGTAGAGTACATTAGTTAATATAAGCAGAAACAAACATGGCAAACATTTTTTATGAAAATTTCATTTGATATTAACTACGAAAGCTCAACAGATGATGAAGATGCAGGGGAATCACTAACAGGCCAAACAGCAAGAAGTGCAGCCATTACACCTGCAGATTTGGACAATTTAGAAAAAACCTGACATGAAAATAACACAGTGCGGCAAACAGTGTGGGCTGTGAACTGTTTTAAATCATGGTTAACCGAAAAACAGCTCAATATCGACCTCAAGCACATCGAGAAATCACAAATGAGCTCAGTTTTGCGCGATTTCTATGGCTCCATTAGGACCAGTAAAGGAGAACTGTATGGTATCAGCAGTTACTTGAGTCTTCGATCGGCGCTGAATCGCCACATTAATGAACCTCCTCTTAGCCGTGCATGGAATGTAATGCAAGACCCTGAGTTTACATCCGCCAACAACATTTTTAAAGGAGTTGTCTAACAGATCCGACGATCCGGTACAGACAGAACATCACACTACCCTCCGATTTCATCTGAAGACCAGCAAATACTGAAGCGATCTGCTGCACTTGACCCTGGCAACCCGAAAGGTTTATTAAACAAGGTGTGGTATGACATTCAGTTACACTTTGCACGAAGAGGGAAGGAGGGCAATCGACAATTTATGCCAGACTCGTTTGAACTAAAGAGAGACGAAAATGGTAAGAAATATTTCACGTTGACATTTAATGAGGAAACGGAAAACCACAAAAACCCACTGGAGGTCGACAGGGAAAATCGGAGGGTCGCTATGTTTGAAGAGTCCGGTAACCCCATGTGCCCAGTTTCTTCGCTAGAGAAATATCTCAGCAAACTCCCACCTGACGCAAAAGCACTCTATCTGCACCCTAAGAGGAGATTTGAAGCTAACGACAAGATATGGTATAGCACTGTTCCTTTGGGCATTAATCAGCTGTCACAAATGCTCCCGAGAATGTGCAAAGAAGCTGGGATGCGATCGTCCTACACGAACCACAGCATCAGGGCCACTGCAATCCAAAAATTGTCTGATGCAGGGCTCCAAGCGAGAGAAATCATAGCCGTCAGCGGACACAGGTATGTTTCTGATTTGTTTAACCCATACAGTGGAAATGAAATGATGCAAAATACGCATTCTAATTTAAAACATTTTTTATAGGTCAGAAAGCTCACTGAAATCCTACTGGAGACCATCACTAAACAACAGAAAACGCTGGAGTGCAATACTAGCATCAGATCAATTGGAAACCATACCAGAAAAACAACAAAGACTTTATCTCCGAATAACTATTTAGCAGGATGTACGATATACGGCAACGTACAAATAAATGTGAACAGTGTTTCCGAGAACCATCACTCGCTGTAAATCAGAAATGTAATAGATTTTGAGCAAATTGTAATTGTTTAATGAAAAACACAAATACATAAATAATATATTTTATGATATGCTTATGACATTTTTTTTTGTAAAATAAAATAAACCTGACTTTGAGATAAAAAAAAAAAACTTAGGAACAAAAAATATATAAATATCTATTTTATGTTATGAAATGCTGATTACTTTTTTGAGGGAAAAATTACTTTTTTGTTTAACTTATTAACTAGCCTTTTTGTATAAATGTTAATGTTGCGTAAGATGCTGGAAATGTATACTTATTTGTTGTAATTGCACGCAATGGTTTGAATAAACTAATAAAAATGTTTGTCAAGTCAGACCTATAAATCTGAGAATAAAAACGCATGCACATTAATCAGTCTAGCATCGCGGTCTCTCTCTCATTTGTATGCATGTCTTGCCGCATTGTTTCTCTCTTATAACCTCATTATTTCTCACTAATAACCTAACTGAAGCAGCACATGCCCTTGATACGAATTCTAAAAGTGACGTATGTTTAACTGTCAACTTGAGCTTTGAATCCGTGGCGGAAGGAAGTAGTTCCGCACAAAAGACTCCGTTGTTTCTTGTTTAATTACACACATGATCCGTCGAACTGTTGTATAAACACAATATCACGGATGAGTGAAGTGAAAGGCTTCCAGTAGCGTGGGATCAAGGATGTCAGCTCTGGGGACCCATGAACGTTCCTCTGGCCCATAGCCTTCCCAGTCCACAAGATATTCCAAGAGACCACCATGGCGCCGGGAGTCTAAGATCTCGTCGACTTTGTAGATGGTACCGTCCTCCTGGATTAACGGTAGAGGGGGTTCTTCCGTTAGGCCAGGCTCTGTGGATAGAGAAACAGGTGGATGGTGAGGTTTCAACAGTGAGACATGGAATGACGGGTGAATTCTGTACTGTGAAGGAAGTTGGAGTTGATATGTGACCGGGTTTATCTGTTTGAGGATGGTGAAGGGGCCAACATATCTGGGACTGAGCTTCTTGCAGGGCAGGCGCATCCTGATGTCCCGTGTTGACAGCCATACCTTTTGACCTGGTTGGTATGATGGAGTTCCAGCCCTTCGAAGCTCTGCGGTAGTCTTGTCCCTGCGCACTGCCCGCTGAAGCTGATGGTGAGTTGCGTCCCAGACCCTCTCGCTCTCTCGGAACCAGTAATTGACAGAGGGGACATCCGACGGTTCCCCGGACCAGGGGAATAGGGGAGGCTGGTACCCGAGTACGCACTGGAAGGGAGTGAGTCCAGTGGATGGCTGACGGAGAGAGTTCTGCGCGTACTCGGCCCAGCCTAGCAACTGGTTCCAAGAGTTCTGGTGGCCATGGCAGAAGGTTCGAAGGAAAAGCCCCATTTCCTGAATCTTCCTCTCCGTTTGCCCGTTGGATTGGGGATGGTATCCTGATGACAGGCTTATGGTCACACCTAGGAGAGAAAATAATGTCTTCCATACTCTGGAGATGAACTGTGGGCCACGGTCTGAAACATTGTCCTCGGGAATTCCATAATATCTGAAGACGTTGTTAAACATGATTTCAGCGGTTTCCATAGCTGTGGGTAGACCCTTGAGGGGGAGAAGACGGCAATATTTAGAGAATCGATCAATGTCTACAAGAACACATGTGTTACCATCCGATGCCGGTAGATCTGTGATGAAATCCACTCCTAGGTGTGACCAAGGGCGGTTGGGAATGGGCAGAGGAAGGAGCTTGCCAGATGGTAGGTGGCGTGGGCTCTTGGAGATGGCACATTCGGAACAGCCCTGAACGAACCTTCTCACATCCCTGGCCATGTTGGGCCACCAGAAGCGATCCTTCAGCAGCGAGATGGTGCTGTTGGCCCCTGGGTGGCCAGTGCCCAGAGGAGGTGTGAACGGAGTGAATTAGGGAAGTGCGCTGTGCTCTGGTGACGTACTGCACTCCTGGTGGGCAACCCGGCGGAGCGGGCGTGGAAGCATTGGTGAAGGTGACTGGGTTATCCTTCCATTAGATGGGGTTTACGAAGATTTCCTTGGGGATAATGGATTCTGGTTCCTCACTGACCTCCTCAGGAGCATGAAGACGAGATAGAGCATCCGCTTTCACATTCTTGGGACCTGGACGATAGGAAATGGTGAAGTTGAATCTCGTAAAAAAGAGAGCCCATCGAGGATTGAGTCTCTTGACATCTCGTAAGTGTTGCAGGTTCTTATGGTCAGTGAGGACGCTGAATGGGTGATGTGCTCCCTCCAACCAATGCCTCCATTCCTCTAGGGCTAGTTTGATAGCCAGAAGCTCCCTGTTGCCGATGTCATAATTCCTCTCCGCTGGGTTGAGCTTGCGTGAGAAGAAGGTCACATGGATGGAGTTTGGCTGGAGTCCCCTGCTGCTGGGAAAGTACGGCTCCCACGCCTGTAGTGGAAGCGTCCACCTCTAACACAAACGGTTTATTGGGGTCTAGATGGATGAGGAGCGGAGCAGACGTGAAGGCCGTCTTAAGTGCTTCAAAGGCCTCCGTGGCAGCAGGTGACCAGGACAGAGATTTGGGCTTATTCTGAAGCATACTAGTAAGTGGACTGGTTATGGAACTGTAGTGGTAGATTCATCTTCTATAGAAGTCCGCGAATCCCAGGAAGCGTTGAAGTTCCTTGACGGTGGTTGGAACAGGCCAGTTTCGGATGGCATTAACCTTCCCCTCGTCCATCTGGATACCACCGTCATCGATGACATAGCCAAGGAAATGGACTGAGGACTGATGGAAGGAACACTGCTCGGCTTTGAGGAACAGATGAAACTCTCTCAGGCGTTTTAAGACCTCCGCAACGTGGTGGCGATGTTCGGCTATGCTCCGAGAGTAGATCAGTATGTCATCAGTGTAGACCAGAACGAACCTGTGCAGATACTCTCGGAGTACCTCGTGCATGAAATCCTGGAATACGGAGGGGGCGTTTACCAGTCCATACGGCATGACAAGATTTTCATAGTGTCCAGTAGGGGTCACAAAGGCGGTCTTCCACTCGTCCTCCTCACGTATCCAGATGAGGTTGTACGCACTGCGGAGGTCTAACTTGGTGAAGACGGTGGCTCCGCGGAGATGTTCCAAAGCCGCTGGAACAAGGGAAAGTGGATAGCGGAACTTCACTGTGCCTTTATTTAGAGCCCGGTAGTCGATGCAGGGCCTCAAACCTCCATCCTTCTTGGCCACGAAGAAAAAGCTGGAAGCAGCAGGGGACATGGAAGGGCAGATGTAACCTTGCTGTAAAGCCTCTTCGATGTACTCCTCCATGGCCTTCTGTTCAGGGAGTGACAAGGGGTAAATTCTTCCATGGGGCACTGGCTCACCCGGAATCAGATCAATGGCACAGTCCCATGGCC
>NW_015638932.1:15229-15697 GCF_001515625.1 Sinocyclocheilus rhinocerous
GGAGTGCAGGGGTGATGGCTGAGGAAGATGAGCAAAACAGTCAGGAAAGCAGGTACTGCCCCACTTCAGGACCTCACCAGTTCTCCAGGAGATGGTAGGGTCGTGTTGCACCAACCAAGGGCACCCCAAGATCACATCAGCGGTGGTTTCCTCCAGAACCAGGAGATGGAGCGTTTCTTCATGCAGCTGGCCAACTTGCAAGAGTAGCGGACCCACGCTGTGGCGTACATGCCTTCGGCTGAGGGGTTTTCCAGTTACCGATTGGACCTGGTAGGTGGTCTTGGTGGTCGTGGTTGGGAGATTGAGTTGGCGGCAGAGATTCCCGGAGATGAAGTTCCCGGCTGAGCCAGAGTCGAGGAGGGCGTGTACTGGAAAGGAGATACCGGAGGCAGTAAGTTTTACAACAGTGGTGAGGGGTGCATATTAACTATTGATGGCTTAATGACACTCACCATAGGTCGTGGCGGG
>NW_015638932.1:15777-32326 GCF_001515625.1 Sinocyclocheilus rhinocerous
GGGTGAAGAGGGCATGCCGCGATTACATGCCCTCCAGCTCCACATTATAAAAATAAGCTCTGGCTCAGCCGTCTCTGCCGCTCCCAAGGGGAGAGTCGAGCGCCGTCCACTAGCATGGGTTCACAACCTGGTTCTGGAGGGCTGATGGTGTCTGGCCGACGAAGGAGTGGAGTGTATGGTGGAAGTTGCTGTTCCGCAGTGCAAGATTGCATACGAGTAGCGCAGCGGATGGATACTTGTATAAACCATTCCAAGCCATAGGAATCATCGTAAGCTGCAAGCTGAAGTTGCACCTTCGGCTCCAGCCCTTGCCGGTAAGTGGTTAGAAGGGCTCGTTCATTCCAGCCGCTGGCTGCTGCGAGGGTTCTGAACTTTAGAGCGTAATCGTTTATGGACAGAGACCCTTGACGGAGATTATATAACTGGTCACAGACAGAGGTATCACCTATTGGTCTACCAAATACTTCTCGGAAATGTGCTAGAAAATTATCAAGGGATTGATTTACAGTACCGGCTTGGGACCAGATGGTCTCTGCCCATTGAAGTGCTCGCCCCGTCAGCAGTGAGATGATGAACGCTATCTTAGCGCTTTCCGTAACGTAAAGATGTGGATGCATCTTAAGTGCGTGCGAGCATTGCAGCAGAAATCTGTTGCACTCCTCCACCGAGCCAGAGAAGGGCGCTGGTCTGGCCATGGGACCGGTAAGTACTGTCGTGGAGGAGGAAGCGGCGTTGGTGACGGGCGTGACAGGTGGTGTGACAATGGCCGGGGTGAGTATCCA
The DNA here is from genome assembly GCF_001515625.1 of Sinocyclocheilus rhinocerous. Classification (NCBI taxonomy): domain Eukaryota; kingdom Metazoa; phylum Chordata; class Actinopteri; order Cypriniformes; family Cyprinidae; genus Sinocyclocheilus; species Sinocyclocheilus rhinocerous. The sequence goes on from NW_015638932.1 coordinate 16,560, forward strand.
TTTGAGGGCATCCACGATCTCCTGGAACGGGTCGGATGCACTCATCTTGCTGATCCTTTGTGGTCCGGTCTTCTGTTACGGAACAAGACTCACACAGAGGATTAGAGAAATAGCAATAATGTTTATTTACAGCAATGAGTGTAGGAGGTTCGGGGAGGTGAGAATAGCACTGAATATCCATCCTTAAGGGAGAGGAGGAGAGTAACGCTGTAATGGGTCCTCCAGGAGATCGTGGAATAGGAGACAGAGGACTGCACACACCTCCGCTGATGGGTGCACGGAGCTTGAACGGAGTTGACGACAGGAACGTACTGGGGAATGGAACACAGGAGAACACAATGGAGGGAACACAGGAGGTAATAATATCAAGAAGGAAAGTCTTTCGATGTATCTCACGGATTGTATAGAGAGGGAGTCCACTTCGTAGAAACGAGACCGGACACTGGAGTGGCGTGAGGTGTGTGGTTATGAAAGGTGGTTGCTGATGATTGCCAAGTTGTGACAGGTGCGTGTGATCAGTATTCAGGTGATGGTGTTCGCTGTGATTGGGAGGTGGATGAGCCTGGCTGATCTGTGACACAGAGTGGATTCAGAATGATTTCTGCAGCATGTTTCAACCTTAAGAACTTGGCTGTGTTTGCTACTACAGGTTGGACGTGATAAATGAAAAAAAAAAAAAAAAAATAGTTGTATTATCATAAACACCACATCAGCTTAGTGATGTGTTATATAGTGGACTGTCACATTAATGTATAAAAAAGAGGAAAAACCTTTAAAAGGACTTCAAGGCAGAAGAGTCATGTTTTTCCAGAAGCAATTAACATATATGCATGCCTTTGTGGCTCTAAACTCAGATAATGAGATGTTGAGTCTAATCTCAGCTCAGGGTTTCACCTGAAGCGCAACTATTTCAGTGGGGTTGTTAATGTGTCGACATGTTCTCTTGCCTTTATAAAGCTGCCATGATTTATATTGTACATAGAGTGGAAAAGAATAATGTATGCTTGTATATCATACAAGAATGACAAAAATCTACTGAATCTAAAGTCCAAATAGAGCTATTAAAATAGATTAGTTAATTCAGATTGTAATGTGGATACAGTATGTAACATAATATTCAAAATAAATATGTAAATTATTATATAATGATAATTACCTTTTTGTCTGGCTTTTGACATTAATGCTGAAAATAAGGACATAAATAATATATGATTATATACAGTGGGTACGGAAAGTATTCAGACCCCCTTAAATTTTTCACTCTTTGTTATATTGCAGCCATTTGCTAAAATCATTTAAGTTAATTTTTTTTCCTCATTAATGTACACACAGCACCCCATATTGACAGAAAAACACAGAATTGTTGACATCTTTGCAGATTTATTAAAAAAGAAAAACTGAAATATAACATGGTCCTAAGTATTCAGACATTATATATAATAGATCAAATATTTAATATATCAGAAATATATTTTATCTATTGTATAAATTATTTCATAGTGATAATTGAATCTTGCTTTTATACTCTCTATATGAGAGAATCAAGTGACATAAGAACAGAAATTTTATGTCTTTACTTTGAAAAGAAATGTCAAACCATATGCTCATTCATACACAGAAACACCTGTGAGATATACTGTATATATCTGCTATAATGTGTTTATACAAACAGAAAAAAAACACATGCTGACATTTGCACCATATTCTTAATATCTAAATGATGCAATCACTTCATATTTATTTCTTAGTCTTTATGTCTGGCTTTGAAAAGTTGGAGCCAGGTGTGCGCAGAAGTGCGGGAAACTTCTCCTTTGCATTTCCACATTCTATATTTATGCTGTGCTTCCTCAAAGACGATGGATTCATGAAGAATTAATGAGGTGTCTCTCTGTATCTGTCGCACAATGGGAAAAAGGAGGCAAGAGAGATAAAAAGCAGATGAGAGAAAGGTTTTCTGTTAAATGATCTGCAGTAGGCCTTCCCTCCACCGCGGTCTTCCTAATGGTCTCAGTGGCAGAAACAAGCTTTTGTTCTTTTTAACAAAAAACATAAAAGTAAGATTATACCCCAGGAATTGTTTCAAACTTTAATCCACTTAAACTGAAGTTTAAAATGAACACCTACACCTCCATCTTTATTTTTATTGAGCTCATTTTTAATCCTTTTGACTCAACACAGCATGATCTCACCATTTTAATTATATTATAAAGTACATCTAAGACTTAATTTAAAAATGCACAACATAATGGAATAACTCATTTCTTTCGATTGATAGAGTTTCTTCTCTTTGATGCTTTCAAAACATCAGCAATAGACAGGCCACAGAGACTGCATAATGTATTATTTATCCATTTACCTTGGGCATACACTTCACAACTGCGAGTCAGAAACAATTTATATTATGACCAGGCCAAAAGCATTTATCAATAATAATCTCACTCATTCTGAAAAGCTCAATTGGCAATTGGCTATAATTGCCCTGCATAATAGAGTCAGTGGTGCCTATAAAGTGACAATGAAGAGTACTGGGGACATGGGCTGCCTGACAAATTCTGACAGAAGCATCACAATTTCATTGTTAAGAGGATATGGGTAAAACCGCACATGATCGTAACCTTTCCCATTTAATTATATATTTTCAGAACGCACAATTCTCATTCGCCGCCGGGAACCAAGGTTATGAATATTTCAATTCCGTAATTTGCTTGGTGGTTGTAAGTCTAGACTTTTGGGTTGCTTTGATTTAGAATTGATACGTGCCTTTAATAGAAATGCACCTTTTCATACGAACTACATAATTAGAAAATATTACAAAATCGAGTGGGCAAGTTTTCCTTATATTTATTTTATTATTCATATAAAAAATAATAATAACCTGTTTTGGTTATATTTACTATTAATTGCCCAGCTCCCCCTGTAAATGATCTAGCACCCCCTCAGCACCTGCGTTCAAAATGATCTGGCTCTGACCCTGCCTTTCAGACGCAACATTTATGGGTGGAGAGTATTAAAATGAATCACGCAACACAATTTACTAAATTATTATTCAAATTATATAAATTATTTACTAAATTATTATTATTATTATTATTATTATTTACTAATTATTATTTACTATATTTCCACCATTATTTAACGCTCTAAAAAAGCATTTCTGCATGCACTGCTCTTGGTAGATTGTGTTGGTAATTATGGAAATAATCTGGCTGCGTCTGTGTTCTTTAATTTGCGCGTTGTCAGCAAATCAATAAATGTGTGTGTGTGTGTGTGTGTGTGTGTGAAAAAGAAAACAGCTATTTAAATTGTAATATTTCACAATATAATTTTGGTTCAATAAATGCAGCCTTAGTGAGCAAAAGAGACTTCTTTAAAAAGCATTAACAATCTTACTAACGCTAAACTTCTGAATTGTGTATGTTGTAATGTACTATGTTTTAATATAAAAATCAGAGCCAAATTTGTTGATTTTTTATATAAAATATATACAGATAATGTACAGAATAAATTAATGCATTAATGAATGAATGAATGAATGAATGCATGACATTGACATTTGAAAACACAAAACACAGATTCAACTTGGCATAGAAAACAATGTACTATAGAACACAGTGCAAATTAAATAAATATTTAAAGACATTTACAAAGTGCCCATATTGCAGTAAAGATGGTCACTCCTAAACATGTGCACTTGCAATATGTACAATATGATTCAATGGATGACTCACGCAAGTACTACATGTTGGCTGTGGAATAATATGTCATTTACATTGACCAATCTTTGTCATGCACTTGGCTGACAGGACTGTTTTTCAGGAACAACAACCTTGTTTACTTCATTGAAATGTGTTGATTTGTTTACTTATGCTTGAACTTTTCCTGGGAGGCAAATTATGTCCAATTTCTCAGCCCACCCTTCGTCACCCACCACTGAAATGACATTCAAACTCTTTCAACTCTTAGTTTCATGTCAAAGACTCTCGATGGTAACAAAGATATCGTTGGTCAAACGCTGTGAGAGTAAAATAAAAAAAGCCGGAAAAGGCAGGATGAATGGCTTTGCCGCCACAGAGAAGCGGTTGGGGTTGTGTCCTCATTAGCAATGCTAATCGCTTTTAGCGATCTGCTGCTACTGCTGTCAGCACCGAAGCCTTGTGTTGTTCTTGAGATCAGGGTCTTTGAACAAGAATGATGGTTGCACACAGACACTGACACACACAATTTTGTGGTGCTTAAAAAGAATCCGCTTATAGTCATTGTGCCTTCAGGGAGACAATGTATCATCTCGCTTCAGTCTCTTTTAAATGGAGAGGGGCGAACGTAATCAAACCTCCGGGTCTTTTTAAGCAGCATGTGGTGTTGCCGTGCTTTACATCAAATGTCTGCAACACAGGCACATTAGGAAGGGACGGCAATGACAGAAAGAATGCACAACAGAAGTATTTTACCTATGAAAGATGACAGACTCCTTAGATATATGACCAGCGTCACGCTTGGAAGCAGGTGTCAGGCTTGGTTTGAAGATAATGGCTTCCCATCTTGGTGAACCACTGGGTAGTAAAGAACAATACTGAACACCAACTGCCCTGCAACAAATGGATTTTCTTTCAGAAGGTTTCCTTTAATGAGAAAAGCAGTCTGTAAACTTCAAAAAGGTCTGTATTAAAACTACAGGCTTAGCTGAAATATAGCCACTTCATCTAGTCTGCTAGCGTATGTCATACAGTTTCTTTTCATGTCGTTCATCTGAGTTGTCCAGCAGGGATGCTAGATTTTGTAGTTTTTCCAATTGCAAAGTACAAATTAAAGAACCCAAACCTAAATAATAAATATGCAAAACACTGAAATAATCAAAAGAGAAACTTGAGATAAACATGACTGCATTTTTTTTCAATAGTATTTTTATATAAAAAAAGAACAACATAAGTCTGTATATAATTAATTTATAGAAGTATAACGTATTTGTATGACATGTTTAAATATGTATTGAAAAAAAAGAAACACCTGGAAACATTTAAAAATAAAAGATGTGACAAAATAAAAGACATATATTGAAACATTCAACATTGTCAAAACATCCACACATAGTGACAATAACAGCTATGGCTTAATCTGATTAAATTATATTAAATTTGCACATATATGCAAATTTTTACTTGGAATACTAGCATACTTATTGCTTACTGTGCAAGATACACTTGTTTAGCATTTTAACCCCATTATGCATATACTTATCTTAACATTTGGCAGCCCAATCAAATAATGCTTTCGGCTCATTCATCACACTGAAAATGGAAGGTCAAGTAAAATGCATTGCATTATGGGATTCAGATGCAGGGCGCTCTGTTATATAGTGCACATTTTGAATTCAAAAGAACAATAGAAATACAGAGCAATTCAGAATCTTATAACATTACTGCGAGAAACCAAGGGAAACCCACTGTCAAGAAAGTAAATTTCAAAATACATATATCAAAACATTTAACAATGTCAAAACATCCAAACATACCTGACATTAAAGGGACAATTCACCCAAAAATGAAAATTCTGTCATAGTTTATTCCCCTCTAGTTGTTCCAACCCTGTATGAATGTCTTTCAGCTGATGAACACAATAGAAGATATTCTGAAGAATGTTGCACCAAACAGTTGACGGTAGCCATTGACTTCCATTGTATAGAAAAATAAATAATATGGAAGTCAAAGGCTACCATCAACTGTTTGGTGCAACATTCTTCAGAATATCTTTTTATGTTCTGCAGAAGAAAGAAACTTGCACAGTTTTGTAACAACTTGACGGTGAGTAAATGATGACTGAAAATGTATTTAAATTTTTGAACTAACCCTTTAATGAGTGAGTGATCATTTATTTTAACTGATTCGTACAAACGTTGTTTTGCTATGTGTTGTTTTGTGGCTTCATTTGGAATTAGTTTCATTAAGTGGAGCAAAATAATGGGCAATATTGCCTCTGAGATGGAAGTTATTAACATTTTCTTTATTAAACTGCTGTGTATTAAGCAGTATCATGCAAGGAGAATTGCAATTCTGTTTGGTACAGGAATTACATGCTTTGTTTTTACTGAGTAGGAGTTAATACGAGTAAATAATATATGTATGTCATTTCATAAGCATTTGCGTAGTATAAATAAAAGCATGAATTCTTATATCAAAACAGGACCTCTACAAAAATAAAAATACATGTCTTTGCATATCTCTGTTCGTGCACTTGGGTCAAATTTATTCCTGAGGCAGAATTTGGCCCCCCCGTTCCTGCATTTTGGAGTCAGCATGATTTGTCAGTAAGTATTCCCATCTGGCCTCTATATCTACAATGTCCCGATCTGACACTCGTTGCATAATGACTCAAATTGCCCTTGTCCACCCATTGTGATGTAAGTGGGATTACTAAGACAGCTAGAAGTTGAGGTTTCAGGACCATCATGTACTTGCCATCAGAAACCACAGAGTGGATCGATATTGCAGAAATTAAATACAATGTCTGAAAACCTTAATGTCATTCCACATTTTTTTTTGTTTGACTCTCTGTGTCATATGAGATTGAGCCAATGAATATGTAATATGGAGTAACCAATCAAATTACATTTGATCTATCAGACGGTGACTGCATGATTGGCACTTTCCATTCATGTAATTTTTGCAACTCTGTTACCTACACATGGGTCAAAATGCAGTGCAAAATATAATACAAATTAAATTAAAATTGAGAAATATAGAAATTAAAGTTGATATGATGTGATAGAATAGAATAGAAAATCATTTGATCATTTCTAATTACTGTTAAATGTATATTGCCCCTAAATTATAGAAAACATATTGTAACCATAATTCCATAATTACTTCAGTAAGTCAGGCTTGAATGGTTGAGTTTGATCAATAAAAAAATAATTAATTGTACATATAATATAATATAATAAAATAATATAATTGGTTCATTTATAGTTATTGATAAATATATATTGCCCCAAAACAATATTAAACATATTGTAACCATAATTCCATAATTACTTCAGTAAGTCAGGCTTGAATGGTTGAACTTAAAAAAAAAAAAAGATTACGATTTTAAAAAAATTAAACAATAATACTAAAAATACTTTACAGTTTATTTTAATTCAATTGAAAATATCAATTTTTTATCTAATATATATGATTTTAAAAAGGGATTTATTCTTATTATGATTTTTTTTTTAAAAGATATGGGGTACCAAAGTGCAAAGTGAAGCTATGTCATCACAACAAATTAGGAACATGATGTTGCATCTCAGCCACAATAATGTTTTATCAATTGACTCCTGAACATAGCCATGTTTACTCAACTCTAAAATCACTGTATTTCCTCCCGAACACTACTATAATTGAAAGTATGAAAGCTAAAACTCAAACTGGATAACCACATTTCTCAATATCAGTAGTGTTTGACCAGTATGTTGGACTTCAAATAAACTAAAATAAATCCATGAAATAAGACATCAAACCCACAGAGTAAAGACAATGCAAGCAAAACTCGCTGTTTACTCTATAATCCTTTGACAAACTGTCTGGGACCATTGCATGACAAATCCTGCTTAGCAAATTGCTCCATGCAAGGTCAGTCCAGTTGCAGCCTCCCGAAAGCTCGGTCAGTATCTGCCTATAGACATTTGCACATAAGAGAGACGACCCAGCACTGCTTGAATCTCTTCTGAAGCAGTTAGTGCTAATTACTGAAGACATGCCAGACAGATCCTTCCTGTCAAAGTCTTGGTGCCTCAGGACATACAACCTAGACTTTTGTGGGGAAAGGATGCACAACTTAGATGGGGGAAGAAGAAACGGGTGGACACAACACACCAAAGTTTCTTGGAAGCTATTTTGCTTTATCCTTGCTTGACCTGCACTGCATTGTGTAACCCAGGCTCACTGGTAATACGTGAATCTGACTACATTTCTGCAAAACTACAAAAACATTCATAACACTGCAGTTTACTGGTGAAATGAACACTAGAGACAGTAAAACACCAATAACATTTGTTCCTTATCACAGAAATTATTATTATTAACCCTTTCACATGTAGTTTAAAATATTCTAGCTGACGCCCCAGAGTGTTTTTTAAGGCGACTATTATTTTAGAATGTATCATCTTGCTCATCATGCTTGACATGGCACACCACAGCCTCAATAGGGCTGTATGACTGATATATTGCTTTATTTCATTTTTCTTCTTTTATTACAAATATGTACAAACTTCTTAACTGTGTCATCAAATATCTTATATTCCAATTCTAAAATATGTGTAACTGAATGTGTTTTGTCGTTTACAAACCTTAATAATGATCTTGTTAGACTATTTATAATGCACGATGGGCACCACCATGTTAGTTCGCACTGCAGTTCAGGGAATCACACCTGTTGGATCTGTCAGACAATACATACATTCATCAGTTTCTCTTGAAATACATGAAAGTAAGTGGCTGGTGAACTGGGAGAAGAATAGTGGCCTTTATAGTTACCTACACAATGAGTGTCCAATATGAGTAAAACATGTCATCAAATTATAATTGAATGAATTGTTATTGCTGCTTCCATAGACATCAGTGTGCATTTTTCAAACTATAAATGTATTGTTTTGCTAAGAATTTATGTGTATTTAAATATCTGAAACCTAAAAGAAACATGTGCATAGTTGTGATTATATGACAAGCGCTGAGTACATCCGTCTTTGGCTCTGCGCCAGCCAAAGCGCGAAAACACATTTGAATCTGGCAGTTATGTGACGTCACTGTACATACGAAAAAATCCCATGGGATTGTACTCTCAGTGGCACAGAAATAATGATCCCACGTGTGGGACCGTACCACACAAAGGGTTAAATGAGCAGACTAACAAAGAATAAAGGCTTTATTTTTTCACTTTTTTTTTTTTTTTACCATAGTGCATGATTTTTAAACTAATACATTTTAACATTTGCTTCACATAAACAGCATAATTTCTACTACTGTTCTTATGTGGTAATTTGCTCGGTAGCCCACCTTAACCTTTTAGCGCCACTCACTCACTTAATTTCTGAACTGCTGTGAAATGTGTTACAAGCAATTCAATATGATTTTGCAACAATTTTGTATCCACAGGAATGATTTTTATTTTTTTATTTTCATGACAATGTGCTGTTTAATAAACCCACATCTGCAAATGGAGAAAAATATGTGTTTATAATGCTTGAAAAAAAACACTTAAACACAATAATGCCTATTGTGGACAAGTCATCTGAAAAGTGTAAAGAAATGTAATGGATGTAATGTATTTTTTCTTTTTTCTTTTCTTTTTTTTCAGAAATATAGGAGTCACATATTTCCAATGAGCATGGGTTGGTATTGTAAACAGAAGGGTTTAATCATGATGGGAAAATGCGGTGAAATCTCTTGCATTGGTATACCTTAAGCATGCAGCAGTTTGAATGGATGCATATTAGGTCAACCAAAAATACCATCTATGTTTTGACAGTTTTACTTAGGTGTGTTCATGTTTCCTAAAAGTGACAACTTTAAAAAAAGGGTCATTACACAAGCATGCTGCCTTAACTACCACTTTTACTGCCACTGAAATTTTTTAATTGTAGTCGCAGATCTTTGTTCAATAATGCAAAAGGAAACTGTCAATCCATGGCAAACAAATCAACAAATCAATCACTTCAACAAGGAAATGGCTGAGGGTGTGTTTCCATATATTGATGTAGCCAAACGAATAATGGGTATGGTGGAAAAACGGGAAAATGAAAAGACTCTTGTTGTAAATTGTTTTGCAAATTACATTTCAATCAGAATCATTATTCTTAAAGTAGTAATGAATAAAACATAAAAGTCTGTGCTGCTACGGAACACAGATAACACAACAGATCACAGGGAATACAGTGTTTATTCTCTTTGAAATAAGAATTTAAGTGAAACTTTTTTACCAGAACTTTAATACATTTTTGCATCTACTTGCTAAGTAAATGATGAGGCTTTTCTATATCTAATGTTCCTTATCCATCACCCTCATCACCATATATATTTGTTATTTATATTTGTTATTTTATATAAAGCTGAAATTATAAAAAAAGAAAGAAAAAAGACAGAAGTGTGAATGTGTGAAAGAGATGGTACAAAAGACTAACTCTCTCTAAACTTAGAATGAAGAATCTTGCACAATTTAGATTTTCAAGTAAATGTATCGTATAGAATGCTTAGATTTTATTTTTTATTTTTTATTATTAAATAGAAAAGAAGATAAATATAGGCTACTATATAATGGCTCTTATGATTTAAAGTGATGATAATTTGCTGAAACATTTAATCTCCCTCAGACCACCCAAGATGTAGATGGGTTTGTTTCTTACAAACACGCAGCTATTCACTTCACAAGACGTTAGTTGATGGATTATTGTGATGTTTTATAAGCTGTTTGGACTCTCATTCCGATGGCACCCACTCACTACAGAAGATCTATTGGTGAGCAAGTAATACAATGTTACATTTCTCCAAATCTGTTTCAATGAAGAAACAAACTCGTCTACATCTTGGATGGCCTGAGGGTGAGTACATTTTCAGCAAATTTTCATTTTTAGATGAACTATTTTTTTAAGAGTTCTTAAAATCACATTTAAGATCAATCAAAATCAGCTTGTGATCTTTTTTATTCAGTTTTGTTGTGACTCATTAACACGCAGAACATGTTGCAGACATTTCCTCTGCATATCTTGAGCAACTTCAGCTGCAGTCTCACAGCCAAATCAGTTATTTCCATGCTATGTTTTTTTCTTGTGTGACAGGAATAGGAGTTCCTTTGAGGCTTTTTAGATTGTTATATCATATAATTTTAACCCTTAAATGCATACCTCGGGTCTTTAGTGACCCGGGACATCATTCTCTACCCTCTCCCTCCTTAATTTTTTTTAAGTTAGACATCAACTTTCTTAGTATTCCTCAATCTATTAATTATAAACAATATAACAAGAAAAAAATTGTAAAATATAAAAGAGTGCCTATTTTCTGATGAATTTTTTGTAAAAATTGTATAGGGTCGCTAGAGACCCGATGTATGTAAATGTGTATTTTTTCCTCCGCAACTATATTTACATATCTGATGACTCAATATGTGCAATGCATCTTTTTTCCTCAAGGTGGCACTGTTTGATACACAATGATGACATGACGTTTCACTCATAATTACCGCAGGCACAAAACAAACAAATATCATCAGCAAAAATTGAAGTGGTTTGAATGGCTTTACTGCAGAGCAATTACTATACGCAATGAAATATAAATGTCACAGTCATTTGATGCTGGATGTGGTGAATAAGCTGCCAGTGATCAAAATATTGAATATGAAGCGATAGTTTTGAGAATATGGTTGAGATCGTGAATATGAGCCAGATGCTGGATGTACTGGGGAAGTACGCTCTGACGATGACAGCGATGGTAAAATCATCTGCTCAAATTGAACCCCTTTAAGTTTCAAAAAGGAAACAAAATATGCTTTATTTTATTCTTCTGAAATTGTTCTTAAAATATCAAGAGAGTTTTTTGCTATTACAGCAGTTAGAGATCCATCCGTGCTGTATATATAGGTCCGGGTCGCTAAAGACCAGAATATGTAATAATGATTGGCGAAACATTCATGCATTTAAGGGTTAAATGCACCAGAGAAAAGATGAATGGTGGCATCTGGAGTTTCTCCTTGGAGAGTGTAAGTGTCTAGCTGATCTAGGATCAGATTAAAGGGGATAAGAGAAGCTTCTCGTATGAAAGGTTATTTTTGATAATCTGTCTAAAAGACAAAATATGAAGCTATTGTACTTGCAAAGTCTTTCTGTGTCTGCTACACACATGAGGAAAGGATTTACATTATGTCAAAACAAGGGTACCTTGGTAAATCTGACCTGTAATGAAATACATAAAAAGTGCAAGACTAATTGCACCAGAAAAAGGACAATAATTGTTTTATTTTCAGAACATCAGGTCCAGGTTATATTTCACAACATTTTTGAAATATAAAAAAATATATATAATCAAATTAAAATATAATAAATAATATTGTCACGATCACAAAATCCTTTCACCACACCTGTCACCTCAGCACACTATGACTGTTTCTCAATTTCAAGAACACAAAGAATGGACTTTTTGTTCTCGTGGAGACTGGTCTTGACAGGCTACCTTGAAAGAACGAACTCGGAAGGACGCGAGAACACAGAACGCATCTTTGTGAGAATCTTGCTGCTCAACTGACCATCCCAGAACGTTATAAGTAGCGATACACAATAAATAACACATAACATCACAGACTAATTTCATAATAAACTAATTTCATTCATAAAACATTTATTTCAGATTATTTTAGGCAATACTTTCATATTATTTATGTTATTCTTTTTATTTTACCACATGTATTTGTAAAAATGATCTCACGTATGTATATTTAATGTTAGCTATATTTTGTCAGTGTTAAAATTATCAATGTAAAAAAAAAATAGACCAATAAAATTTGTTGAGGCTTTTATTCAGGTCTTTATAACATTATTAAAATTATGCAAAACTAAATGACAATGTTTACTTTCACAAGCCGTATTGTGTATTTACAGGCTTGCAGTGGGAAGTATAAAAGCTTACAGGCTTCCATACATCATCCCCCTGCAGCGTCTTCTGGGATTTCTAACAGTTTGATTCTCTCAAGTCGGCATTCGATGCTTCCTCGATATCAAGAATAGATCCGGGCACTCACATGCGTCCTCTGTACTTTCATTCTTGATTAGGGTTGGGTATCGTTTGGGTTTTTTTCGATACCGGTGCTAAATCGATACATTTAAAACAGTTCCAGTACCCTACTGTTGCATGAACCAATACTTATTAAAAAAAATAAATAAAAAATCCCCCCCAAAAAATGATGGATTGGCCATTAGCGCTATAAACACACGATGTCTGCTTCATTCATACAAGACGCCAGAGGGCGCCCTCGCACAGAAAATCCACATATCCAGTCACAGAAGTAGAGAACTCATGACCCTCCAGGAAATCCCTTATATGGACAAAGGCATGCTATTATATCTCTAACTGAGTAAACAGAACATATAAACGTTTTGAATGATAAAACAAAAACAATAAACCCTCGACTGTGACAATATAGTTTATCTGTTTTATTTAAGCCATCTCTGGTATTCTCATAATAATTAAGTATGTTTAAAAGTAGCCCAATTCTTTGGAAAAAACGCAGACTTGGCAACCCTGCATCCAGGAGTCAGCTTTGACTGATCACAGGTCGAGAATAAGGAGAGATGACTGACAAGACCATGCCATGCTGGAGTATTTGCTGCTCAACAGATCCTCAGCTCATTGACAAATATATGATCTTGTAAGATGTGCTCCCTTTACACAGAGTGTGTGTGATTGCGAAATCGAAAGTGAAAGTAAACAGCGCAAACGCTCATTCAAAAATATTTAAATACACCGCATCCTGAGAGCGGCTCACTGATGCGCCAAAATTATATACAATATTAGATAGTTTAAAGGAGTGGACACGAAAATCGCGGGAGCGAAACGCATGTTGCGGGAGCAGGCGGCAATGGTCAGAGATTCAGCGGGAGAAATATTTCAATCGATCGCTCAAGCATGGCACCGAAATCTGCGTTCGGATTCCGTTCTAGTACACACCGGTTACATAGGTACCAGTGCCATATTGGTACCGGGTTTCGGTACCCAACCCCATTCTTGATTATTGGAATTGAGCTTCGATGGTTAATGTTGATGTAGGGTGCTTCTCAAATGGAAGGCGGCGTCCTTCGTAGCTCAGTCCTTCAGAGTCTTGTAGGCTAGAGTCCTCCTCGGCATTAAACACTAGAATTAGACAGTCTAGTAAGTGTGCATGGCTATGTCACATATGTTCCCGCCCTCACCGCCATGGCACGGAAATACTAATAAAACTTATTTTTGGAAAAATACTTTGTATTACAAACCATTATGTTATTTGGCTTTCTATTAATGCAATACAATGAATCACAGCTGTCAAGTCTCCCAGTGCTTGAGTTCACGTGCATTTTCTCAGTCGGGAAATTATTTTTCACGTGCGGCGTCAGTGATGATGCTTCTTACGTCCGTTTCGGAGAACCAGAGGACAAATATTTCAATCGATCGCTCAAGCATGGCACCGAAATCTGCGTTCGGATTCCGTTCTAGTACACACCGGTTACATAGGTACCAGTGCCATATTGGTACCGGGTTTCGGTACCCAACCCCATTCTTGATTATTGGAATTGAGCTTCGATGGTTAATGATGATGTAGGGTGCTTCTCAAATGGAAGGCGGCGTCCTTTGTAGCTCAGTCCTTCAGAGTCTTGTAGGCTAGAGTCCTCCTCGGCATTAAACACTAGAATTAGACAGTCTAGTAAGTGTGCATGGCTATGTCACATATGTTCCCGCCCTCACCGCCATGGCACGGAAATACTAATAAAACTTATTTTTGGAAAAATACTTTGTATTACAAACCATTATGTTATTTGGCTTTCTATTAATGCAATACAATGAATCACAGCCATCTAGTCACCCGGTGGCTTACATTATTGGCAGTTTAGCGTTTAGTTAGTCATTTACACCAACAAAAAAAAAATAACATCTATTCTTTCATGTCTGGAAACATTATTTTTGTCTTACATGTCATAATAAATTCAGACAAGCTCAGTGCTGAATCGTTTACATCCCATGCATCCTTCAAATTCAGCTGAATGAAGGATGTGAAACGAAGGCTGACTTCCAAGGATCCTTGCGATTAAGATGGTCTTCAGCGATGTTTGATGATGTGGCAGCCAAGATATGCAGCCTTCCGTTTGAGAAACACCCATAGAGCGAGAATACAAGGATCCAAGATTGCTTAAGAACTCATATTGAGAAACAGCCTATATCTCCCATAATCCTCTCTGTCTACCACCTGTGCACACTCCACAATCACCACACCTGTCTGCCATCAGCTTCATCAGTTCCTCCATATAAGACAGCACTAAACACACAGGCCTTGTCTGGTCTTGTTGATGTATAGGACTGCTTATGTTGTTCCTTTGGAGCTTCTTACCCTACTCACCTAACGTATATACCTACCTCATGTCAGCCTCTGCACAATCTTTCAAGATGGCAGGAAGATACGTGCAGTAATTCCTGGAGTAATGTCATCTAACAATGTGGGATGGTTGTATACTTATCCACTGCTTTAAAAGTGGATTGAGAAGAAGATGGATTAAGCGCTGAAGAAGATTACCACTCTCCGATCCTCATGTTTAGAACTCACTCCATAGTCCGATCCAGAATGTCAGCCAAGTCCAAAGTTTGCTAAAGCCTCAGCGCTACATTTAACCACAGCCCAAAAGAGAAGAGTGAGGAAGAAGAGAGCCTTCTCTACATCTTCAGCCCCTGACCACAGTCCATTGTCTTCTCCAGCCCCTGAGCCCAGTCCAGTGTGGGCTCCAACCCGTGAGCCCAGTCCAGTGTCGGCTCCAACCTCTGATCACAGCCCAGTGTCGGCTTCAGCCCCTGACCAGAGTCCAGTGATGGCTCCAGCCCCTGACCAGAGTCCAGTGATGGCTCCAGCCCCTGACCAGAGTCCAGTGATGGCTCCAGCCCCTGACCAGAGTCCAGTGATGGCTCCAGCCCCTGACCAGAGTCCAGTGATGGCTCCAGCCCCTGACCAGAGTCCAGTGATGGCTCCAGCCCCTGACCAGAGTCCAGTGATGGCTCCAGCCCCTGGCC
>NW_015638932.1:33185-44624 GCF_001515625.1 Sinocyclocheilus rhinocerous
CAGTGTCGGCTTCAGCCCCTGACCAGAGTCCAGTGATGGCTCCAGCCCCTGACCAGAGTCCAGTGATGGCTCCAGCCCCTGACCAGAGTCCAGTGATGGCTCCAGCCCCTGACCAGAGTCCAGTGATGGCTCCAGCCCCTGACCAGAGTCCAGTGATGGCTCCAGCCCCTGACCAGAGTCCAGTGATGGCTCCAGCCCCTGAGTTCAGTTACGAGCCCACTTTGGCCCCTAAGTCTGAATCGGAGCCCTCTCTAACCCCGGAATATGTTTGAGTCTATTCCCATATCCGAGTTTGTTTCAAATTTCCCTCCAGACCATAAGGCTACGCAAGAATTTCCCCCAGACCAAGAATCAGCTCCAGAGTCCACTCATTTCACTGAACTTAGTCAGGAGCCATCTCAGATCCCAGAGTGATCAGCCTATTGCCCACTCTCATCCCAGAGCTTAGCACAGTACCTGTTCTGCCGTCAGAATACAACAGGGTAGTAGCGAACCATGACTCTTGAGCCTAGGCCCCTCTCCCCCTACTCTCATTGGGGGAAAAAACGACCAGCCTAGCTTACGGTGTCTTCTTCTCAAACTTATCTTTGACGGTTCCACCTCTGAAACAAGAGGCTATCCCGCCTTAAGGCGGTCGCACACCAGACGACATGTGCAGCCCTGCACTGCACCGCACCACATCATTAAAATTCCCACACATTGTTTTCCATGACTGTATGCACACCGGCGACTGTCCGCGGATCCCGACTCCGGGCGCTGTTCATAATCCTGCCGCGCCACAGAGTGCCTCAGCGCCACACATCATTTTCCATTAAATTACATTATATTTGTCCCAAATTATTGTTAATGTACATAATGACTTCATCCTATGTTGGAAGAGTGTGTATTGTGCATTTTCCAGCAAAACGTTTGTCTTTCTGTGGCTCTAATAAATTCCGTGATTCATTGTGCTATAGATCGCAATTTCTCATCCCATTTGTTGTTTTTTCGATCCCCGAACTTTAAACTAATTGACACCACTTGCTCATTCTTGAAGTTAAGTTTTGACTGTTTGGGGAATAGATTAAATGTTTTGGACTGCCGTCTTGAACTGAACGCGATGCGTTCAGTGTGTGATAACTTACGTGTTGCACCGGGGCACCACTGTGCTTCTCGTCTGATGTGCAACCGCAACAAAACAGCACAGCGAGAGTGACTGATATTACCAAAATAAAACAGCTAAATTTAAGTCAAATGCAAATCCTCATTACAAATGCATCATCACACAATATCTGCACTTCAGCGGGCGAAACGAACAGACACTCCCTCCCATCACACAAAACCAACAAATGTAATGTGTTTAAGAAAACACATCATGACAGTGCTGACACAAAACAAATTAGCGACAGACACTTTATGACAAACAAGCAGTCTTTATAATAAATAATATTATTATTGGTTCAGCCGCCTAGTTAATGTCCTCACGTTATTTTCGGCTTGCATCGTGACGTGAATAATAGCTAGTTAGTTTATCAGCGTATACTGTATATATATTTTTTTTTGAGAGAGAGAGATCCCCAAAGCGGGCGGAACTTGTCATAAAGTTAGTGATAACAAGGCCCGCCCATTTAGAGGAAAGATATGATTGGTACATGTTTCTGTCATTCGAAATTACTCCCCCATTGATTTAATATTGCTTGGCCCTCTGTAATTTCATAGCTGGACCACCAATCACAGAGCCGCAAACGCTAGGCGGAAACATTCTAATATGGAGAAAATGGGCAGTGTTCATAAGTCCATTCACTGAATACGCAGATTTGAAGAGTTTTTTTTTTAAAATATATTATAAAACATTTATTTAAAATGTGTAAATATTGTTTTTACAATAAGTTAGGCCTCTGAGGGCCTAGAAGTCCATGACAGTTCCCCACTGTAACAGGGCCACCAATTAAGAGTCTCCTGATGTCATGGCCTTCATGCCATTAATTAGCCAGATAGCTCTTTGCCTGGTGGATTCAGAAACCCTGCTACCTCTGATTGCTCTCATTGTTATGGCGGTGACCATAATAAATGTTTGGGCCACACACTGCTCTCCCACTCGTATAGAAGTGAAGGGGTTTGTCCCTGAACTTCCTGTTTACCCAGATATGACCATGGAGGTCGTTCCCAAGTTTCCCATGTGTCTAGATGCGACCACCCCTATGGAGGCCACATTTGAACTCCAGATGCCCATCTCCCAGTCGTCCCTCTAAATGCTGACAATCCAGCCAGCCCTCCAGATGTCTTCAAGCCTGTCACCCATGCAGGCAATTTCAAGTCAGCTAATCATCCTTATGGTCTCTAACCAACCGAGGTGGGGTTAGAGACCTGGGGTTAGATTTGTCTGCTTGGATGTGGTATCCTTCAGCTCCAACATGTGGACCTCCTGCTCTGCCAGCTTAACCTATGTCTCCATGGTTTTCTCCAGCTCTGCTGTGGTGGTCTGGTGCTCTGTCATGGTGGTTTCCAGCTCCCCCTGATCATTCAAGGGAATCTTCTGTCTCTTCCGAATTGCTGTGGTCGTTTCCAGATCCACATAATCCACCATGGTGGTTCTCTGTCTGCTCTGCTGAAAGGGTCTTCAATATCGTCTGCTCTACCCTGGTGGTGTTCAGATTCATCAACTCTGATATGTTGGTCTTTGGATCCGTTGTGGGGATCTTCTATCCTGACTGCTCTGCTGTGGTGGTCTTCTACTCCGTCAGCTATGCTGTGGAAGTCTTAGAATTCACTATGATAATCTTTTATCTTGACAGATCTGCGGTGGTGGTCTTCTGCTCCACCATGGGGGTCTTTGGTCCCGTCAGCTCTTCCCAGGCTTTCTGCTCTGCTGACTCCACCTGGCTTCCTGCTCTGCCTGCTCCACCATGGCTTATTGCTCTGCCAACTCTGTCTTGGCTTCCTGCTCTGCCAGCTCCGCCACAGTTCCCTGTGCTGCTGACACTGCCCTGTTTCGCTGGTTTGCCGGTGCCATTCTGGAAGTTTCCTGTCCTAACCGTATCTTCTTTTTCACATGTCTGTCTCTTGCCACATCTCCAGGATGCCCTACTGGATTCTGTTTTGTGTGAGGTCATGCCTTCCGGAAAAGGGGAGTGCTTTCACGATCACAAAATCCATTCACCATGCCGGTCACCTCAGCACACTACAGCTGTGTCCCAATTCAAAGACCGCATCCTTCGGAGGACGGGTCCTTCGAAGGATGCGGCCGACACGGCCTTCGATGGACGCTCCGAGTCTAGCCTTCGCAGAATTTCCTGATTGCGCCTGCAGGTCTTCCCGATTGCCGCTTTGTCGCATAGCAACGGTGCGAGAAGAGAGCTGCCATTCTGAGATTTGTTAATGAAACTGAAAATAACTATGGAGCCTGAATTGTTAGTTTTTGACTGTATTTATTATACCTTATACTGGAGGAAATGTTGGTGATGGTTCACCCCCGGCACCGCCAGGCTTAGCCAAGACCATGCACGTTACTTAAGGATCCCAAGTTCAGAAAAGTAGGCCTTTATATATATTGTTTGACACTTTTTTTTATTTGTCATTTTGTGTTTCAAGAATGAGGTCCAAGGTTAAGAAGCTATTAGTTATTTAAATGTAAAATGTTTTTTTCTCTATTTTGCAATAGTAAAAGATGGCTTCCCTTATTGATCACGTCTCAGGTAGATAGCATGTTTTCTTGCGCGGCTGGATGTTGGACTCGTGAAAAATAATCACGTTGTTTGTATTTGCCAAAACTGATTTACTGAAGTCAAAACACAGACTGAATTAGCGTTATTGCGAGCGCCGCTTGCTGTGAAGCGGGAGCGACCAGCCGGCAGAGGATGTTAGGACAGTGGAAATATGCACTCAAACACTCTGGAGACCATCCCAGATGATATCCCACTGGCAGAGCCCATACCAGGCTTTCTATTGTGGCAGCCCATCCAGATCCTGCAGCACCACCTCATCTGAATGAAAGTCTACATTTTTTCTCTCAATCTTATGTATTGTTCATTTAATTTTTGTTGTTTTTTCCGGCCTTCAAATGGGTCCTTCAAAGGACGTAGCCTATGAATTGGGACACAGTTTACATCTCATATAATCCTCTCTGTCTACCACCTGGTCACAATCAACAATCACACCTGTCTGCCATCAGCCTCATCAGTTCATCCATATAAGCCAACACTAAGCAAACAGGCCTTGTCTGATCTTGTCGATGTATGGCACTGATTATGTTGTTCTCTTGGAGCGTCTTACCCTACTCGCCTACCGTGGATACTCTGTGTAGATATGTATTTAGCTGTTTTTTTATGTAGTATCGGTAAGGACCACTCATTGGCCCTACGACAGAACCCAACAGCATGGCTAAAGGTATAATGCTTGTAGGTCTTTTATCTCCGCTTCTTTGAGTTTCACTTAATTTGCTATGATTATGGTTAAATTTGATTGTGACTCTGTTTAACTGGACTCCAATTTTCAAGTGATCATTAAATTTGTGTATTTATAATTAAGATCACAAATATTGGTTATGTATTAAATTAGATATTTGGTTATTCTGAATATGCCATACTTTTAAATGATTTGTTAATCAAGGACCCAATGTAGCATTTGAGTCTCAAGTCGGCCGTATATTCGCCAGTCTGATTTGAGTAGGATTGTGTAGGTTGACTAATACCTTTTAGTCGGCTGCCTACTGCTTGCTCTTGACAAAAACTGTAGTTTTAGTATTTTCCCATACAGCTTGCTAAATCCGTAATAGACAGAAATCAAAAAGTCTCCCATGACGTGGCTACTGCTCCATTCATCCAGGAGCCTTCAGTTTGCTCTATCCTGGCCATAGATTTGCGGTAACGTCAGTCTCATGATGTACTAGTCATAATGATTTCAGGTGCGTTCAGAATAAATCGTATATACAATTGTATTTGTCAGGTAAGAATGTATCATGCCAATTACATAATTAAACAATTAGAACGGGGGCAGTTCTATACCCTTTTTAGGTGGGCTACAGCCCCCCTGAACGATCGGGCCAGTACTGCTTCCTCAAGAAAGTTTATCCTTCTCTTGTGTTTTAAGGCTTGTCAGTTTAACTGGTTAACTGAGGTTTAACCATTAAATTGATTAAGCTATTCATGCACAAGAAGGCGCAAAAGAGATCTCAATGTGGTACTCCCACACTGTCATAGATCGTCTGAAGCATGAACACAACCAAGCAGTCTTTCAGACAGGACATTATCAAATTGAGTTCTTTCGTGTATTGAGAAAATGGGCACAAAATTATGTCCGAATGGCTGTCTTGAGTATTGGAGTAAAAATTAATTGAACGTAAACGGTTAAGAAAATATCGGATGTGCATAAATATAATGTATTTATTTAATATAATGCATTTCTTATGTTAATAATGTTAATCAAACCACAAAATAAAACTCAAGAATCCCTTGCTGCTCTTAATTAAGTCACTTCTGTAGCTTTAATGGCTATAATACAGTTTTCACAAGCACTAAAGTTGATTTAGGTCATTTGTATCTTTGCAGCTAATGGTCTATCTGAGGGCTCAGCCCTCCTATGGAAAAAAGTTCTAGAACTGTCTCTGGAAAAGAACATGCATGAATGAGAACACAAAGTGCGGGACTAGCTTGATGTTAAAATAGTTAAGAGGAATAAGCTAAAAAAAAAAAGTCTTGATGCCTTACTTGCACTGACTGACACATACTTAAAGCGCGCTCACAGAAAGACACCTCTCTCAGACAGCATGCAGCTCCCGAATTCAGCGTCGTATTGCACTTGAACGGTTCTACACAATTACAGTATTGAAAAATTGGCATATATCCAAGCAAACATAGTCAGTTATGTCTTAAGTGAACATTTATGGAACAGTTGGGGAAAAACTTCTGATGTGTAACAAGTCTGGGTATAAACCTGCTGCTGTCAGTGTCATTACTAATCAAACAAAAGAAAAGAGGGAATCACTCATTGCTCTTGACTGAACAATTTTGCAGATTATGCAGTGATTATTTGATTGATATAATTGATTATTCTGCTATTCCTGTTTTTATTACCCCCACACCCCCCACCCTTTATTTCAGATATCTATCTATCTATCTTACCATATAAAGCTATTATTTTGGCTAATAATACATAAATAAAAGCTTTCTGTTACAAAGCCTGTAAACAGCATCCATATTTTTTTGCTACTGCTATATACTCTCCAATGATGTTTAATAAAATAGCATAATCTACTGTCTTGGAGAATTATTCTCTTTACTGCACTCTTAAAGCATGACCTTTGCTCTGTCTGGGCACAAAAATAAATTAAGATTAGCTCTCAAAACATGCAGCTGCTTCTTGGACACTTGTATCAAAGTACTCTCATTCAGTATCACAAATGAGTCTAAAGCCCTATTCGCACCGGATTAGTATTACCTGGTGACCTCCAGTCATTTGTAATAATTGCGGAGGTTGTCTGTGATCTTAATCCCGTGCGAATCGGCCATGTCTGTAATTTGTAAAGTAAAAATTCCCCCGCAAATGACCTACCATATTTCGCCGAACATCGAGGTCCTGTGATAATATTAGTCCCGTGCGAATCGGCATCTCTGTGATTCGGCCAGCATCTGGCGGGTCGCATATCATTTTTCGAAGTTTTTGTTTCCTGTGTGCATTTTTTATCCATCTTCCTCGAAGAGTGGAGCTGCGTTGGAGTGTTTGATAGTATTTTGGGTGCTGTCATCATATCGCTACACCATACAATTTGCAGAAAGAGAAAGCTGAAAAGGTTTTGAGGTTAATGTGTTACAAATAAATCAAGCATAAAGCTTGAGATATTATTTTAACCTGGTGAAATGTAAATGACACAGCGCACGAAACTATCTTAGTTAATTTTTTTTAAATCCATCTGGACCATAGAACGGGACTCTCAAAGCCTTGACATCCGGGTATCCGGGAGACAAGTCAGTAAATTTGAGTAAAATCACAGGCTTCGCTTATCCCGTGTGAATGCACCACACGCAATTCAGATTTGGGGGTGTAATTTCAAAATCACACAAGGTCCCCAGATAATACTAATCCCGTGCAAATAGGGCTTTAGATAGTTTTCAAGCCATCTTGTAAAATGTAAAAACTTACATGAAAATATAACACAACTTGTTATCACTGGACAATTACAAGGTTAAATACTCACTTGAAATGAATTAGTTCAATTAAAAGTTGTTCAGAGACAAATACACAGACAAACAATAACAGCAAGTGTCAATCTTCATTTCCACAGAACAGTGGACGAGTTAATTTCAGGTAACCTGTTACACGGACATGCCTAGATCATGTTTCACCCCAAAATCAGAGGAAATAAAACAATGTTTTATTTCCTCTGATTTTTTAATATACAGCCTATTTAGGACCATTCAAATATTTTGACATTGGCATGGCAAGTAAGCACATGTAACCCCCCATTTCTCATTATCATGATGCAAATAATTCCCTCACCAATTTAATGGGAAAGGGAAAAAAAATACAACATTTAAATGCATCACTGTCTCTGTAACGGGACGAACAAGACGGGAGACGTGCGGATCCATATGCAAGGCTTTTATTCCTAAGAGTGGTCAAAACAGGCAGGGTCAAACACCAGCAAACAGGTACAATCCAGGGCGAGACAGAAGAGCAATCCAATAAACAGTCCAAGGTCAAAAACAAGAAGGCAAGGCAAGGAAACACAGAGACTCGGAACAAGGTACAGGCTAAACAATACTCGGCAGAGAATGGTTGTTTGAGTGAGTGTTATATAGTGAATGTGTGATTGATGACAGCTGTGTGCAATCAGTGCTGTGTGCAATCAGTGCAATGGCTGATGGGATATGTAGTCCGGGATGACATGCAACAGTTTGTGTTGTGCGAGAGTCACTGTAATGGAAGGGTGACCTCTGGTGGTGATTGAACGGAAGTCCATGGACAGGATTCGTGACAGTCACAGAGAGTCAACAGCCACGCCACATCCTTTGGCCCCTCCCACTCGTTCACAATCACCCGAATACTGATGCACTTCACCTGTCGTCACTAATTAGGACTGATTTTAAGCCACCATCTCATCCCTCCTCCAATGCCTGGTCTTGTTGTTCACATGCGTGCATCAACTTACCTGGCTCTTCTCGTTGGATACTTGTCACTTCATCTTCTGTCATCTGCTCAGCTCTCTGGGTCCATCTCCACCTGCACTTATGACACTTATGTTAATGCTCAAGCTAAGTTAAACTCTGAACATCTGAAATATACCCTATGATCATTGCTTTCTCTTCTTCCAAGGCTTCGATAAATAAATATTGTTGAATTGTACTTGTGTCGTCCTCTTCTGTATGCTGATGAATGTGAGTAATTGTCACTAAAATAAAGCCACAATGATTTTAATTTAATTTCTGGCCTAATTTAGGACCATGAAGACATTTTTACTTTTGCATGGCAATTAAACACATTTAATCCCCATTTCTCATTATCATAATATGATATTCCCTTATCAATGAACGATGAATGAACAAACTAATAAATAAATACAAATAAATTTTGTTTTATGGAAATAGAAATGCTATATTAATAATTGTTAATAAATAAGACACTATTAGTGCAGTACTTGGTTAAAATCAATCCTTTTCTTTCTAATACCTCAGCTTGGGAATTATTATATTGTGAAAACTGCATCTCAGTTTCCTCTGCTCTGCCAAATGCTTGTATGTAAAACACCACTGTTCCCCATCAGTTTCCTCTGCTCTTGATAATTGCTCTATGAAAATGTTTTTGAATCTATCATGTTGCAAGGTTGGCCATGCCATTCTAGATCGACACGTTGAAATGAGATCACTCTGAGTTAATTAGCAGCTTGGCAGAAGTAAGCACAAGCGTCCACAAGAGACTATGGAACAGAAAACACCAAACCGATGAAACAACTCACTTGAAATGCCAACTCGACAGCTATTCTTTATCTAAAACTTCAAACCCTGATATGACATCCTTAAAACAATTTGTCACTCTTTTCAAAAGGTACCACTTCTCCTTGTATCAAACTGATTCCACTTTCACCTCTGCACCTCTTGTTTTGATTGTCAATTGGTGAATTTCAAAAGCACATGATTGCACTTAGAATCATCTGGAGATGCGAAAGCACGCCCTTGTGCGCAAACCTGTTATAAAGGCCAATGTCCACCAGAAGGGACAGGGATAAATAGGAGGAGAGGTCAGGCGTATTGCAGCATGAGATCACTGCTCAAAGAACACTTGCTTTAAGATACTTTGAGTGGACTTGCTGCGTAGGCAACATAAATCTAGCGCTGACAACCACAGTGAAAGTCATTACTCAAGCACTGTCACAGCACCGGGCCTCTCTAGCCTCACATCGGCCCTGCACCATGCCTTGCAAACCCTCTTCTGTCGCTCTGTTGTGCTTTATGCAGCAGCGTCGCTCGTTTAGGCTCATTCATCTAATGGAGGCAATGAAAATGGGGGAGGCAAATTGATGTGGTCCATTTAAGGCCCCAATTCAAGCCAGCTTCAATGCATTTAATAAATAGGGGAGTATTGATATATTTCTATCTCCCTGTGAGAGCAGAGCATTCCAGTTATTGGTGGAGGGCTTTTCTAATACGCTCTGATGTATGTTAGGTGCAGCTATAAGTAGATATTGAATTGGGAATCATCTGAATAATTCAGTTCAAAATTAATTGAAATTAAAAAAAGTTATTTCCAAAAGAGATGGGCACTGATGTGTTAAACTTAAAAACTCTACCACACACACACACAAACAATTTTTCATAAGAAAAAAATAAATAAATAACCGGTCACTTTTTCAACAGCTTTGTTTCATTTTTATATTTAAAGGTCATTTTCTTTGTAGATATAAAAAAATAAATAAAAAAAAAAATTCAATAATTCCTATTTTTTAATATATTTTTTTAAAGTATGTTTAAACTTGACAAAGTATATACAAATAGTTAAAAAAGATGAAAGGTACAAGACTGTACTTTTATTTGATGAACAACCCATGATGTGTTCCGAATGACACATATGATACAATATAAAAATATTTTAAGTGTATATATATATATATATATATATATTTAAGGATGTGCATCTCATGACTGAGGCCGATACGATACGCATCTCGATGCATAGCCAACGATGCGATACATTAAAGATACATATGAAGCAGCTACCGATGCGATGCGATACGATTGACCCCTATTACGATGCAGTGCTATCCGATTTCGATTCGATTCAAATCAACACAATGCGATTCGATGCAATATGATGCAATGGAGAAAATATGATCACTTAATGCCTCGAGGTCTGTTTCATAAAACAAGTTAACCAAATAAGCCAGGCTTATTTCAGTTATCTGACTCATTGTCAAATGATTTGGTTCCATAAAGCAAATTTATACAAAGAATATTGCACCTGAAAGAACCATTTACCGGATCATAAAGAATTGCAAGACGAGAGGTTTGACTGCAGTGAAGAAGTCTTCAGGGCAGCACAGAGTGTCCAACAAGCGCCAGGACCGTCTCCTCCTGAGGAGTCAGCTACAGAATCGTGTCACCACCAGTGCAGAGCTTGCTCAGGAATGGTAGCAGGTTGGTGTGAGAGCATCTGCAGTCACAGTGAGTCAAAGACATTTGAACAACAGCCTGGTGTCAAGAAGGGCAGCAAAGAAGCCACTTCTCTCCAAGAAAAACGTCAAGGACAGACTGAAATTCTGCAGGAAGTACAAGGATTGGACAGCAGAAGACTGGTGCAAAGTTATTTTCTCTGAAGCTCCCTTCTGACTGTTTGGGACATCTGAAAAATCAATTGTTCAGAGGAGAAGACCATCCATGTGTGGGGTTGCTTTTCAACCAAGGGAGTGTGCTCTCTTATAATTCTGCCCAAAAACACTGCCATGAATCAAGAATGGCATCAAAACGTCCTCCAAGAGCGACTTCTTCCAACGATCCATGAGCAATTTGGTGATCAGTGCATTTTCCAGCATGATATGGAGCACCATGTCACAAAGCAGGAGTGATAAAGAAGTGGCTCAAAGATCATTACACTGAAATTTTAGATCCGTGGCCAGGCAACTCCCTGGATCTCAATCCCATAGAGAACCTGTGGTCAGTCCTCAAAAGGCGAGTCCTCAAAAGGCGAGTGGAAAGCCCACAAATTGTGATCAACTCTGAGAACTAATAAGGCAAGAATGGATCGCCATCAGTCAGGATTTGGCCCAGAAGCTAATATCCAACATGCCAGAGCGAATTGCAGAGGTTATGAAGAACAAGGGTCAACACTGTAAATATTGACTCATATTTTTTTGCCAATAAAAGCCTTTAAAACTTATGATATGCTTATCATTGTTTTCCAGTATACCATAGAAACATGTTGAAAAATAATCTACAAATACTGAAGCAGCAAACTTTGCAAAACACAAAATTT
>NW_015638932.1:44833-60826 GCF_001515625.1 Sinocyclocheilus rhinocerous
TATATATATATATATAATAATTTTTATTTTTTTTGCCAATAAAAGCCTTTAAAACTTATGATATGCTTATCGTTGTTTTTCAGTATACCATAGGAACATGTGGAAAAACAATCTACAAATACTGAAGCAGCAAACTTTGCAAAACACAAAATTTGTCACTGACAATGGCCATGAGTGTGTGTGTGTATAAATCAGTGAGTTATATAGAGGGTGCCCCCCTATATATTCATGTAAGTAGTTGGACTGTAGCAAGACGACTTAATTTGCAATGCTTTTGGCTATTGACTTGATGTCCTTTTTAATAAAAAGAATGAGCATGATCTTATGTGTCCAATATAACAGAGACCGGATTCAGAGGATGACAAGCATCTACTGTTGAACGGTCACGTCTGGCCATGTTCAGTTGACTGAACGAGCGCATCAATGATTTTTATTTAATGTGACTTCAGGGAGTATATCAGTGATGACACAAATAGCTTGAATACACACACAAAATCAAACAAACACAAACAGATCATGTTTGAATGGAGAAAAGTGTGTGTGTCATTTGTATGAGGACATTTTCAAGCATATTAATCAAAATTACTGCCGAGACGAACCAGAATGACCTCTGAAGGAAAAAAACAAACAAAACAAGCCTGAAATTTAACCAAATTGATCCTCCAGGAAGCAGGACTGAGCTGATGCTCACATCAATGATGACATGCTCTTGTTGCATGGGCAGCAAAGTGTGAATTAACAGAAACAGCCATGTAACTAAAAAACAGAAAAAAAAAACATACTGTTATATTAAAATATATAAAAGCAGCCACCTGAAAGTAATCCACTGACATTCACAATAAGAAAATCATCACAGAAGATATAAAGACGATGCCCTTATTTGGTCCTTCCCGTTCCTGTCTGTATGTTCATTTGGTCCAGGTGTTTCCCATTTAGTTCATATTGTTCCCAGGTGTGTCCCATTAGTTTCTGTGCATTTAAATCCTGTGTTTCCCGACTGCTGTTAAACGTCTTCCATGAGTTCCTGTGTTTTCCCTGTTGCTGATTCTATTAAATTCCATGTTGAAGTGTTCTCCAGCGTCTCCTTGTTCCTCGTTCCAATCCTCCCTGAGTGTAGTGTGACAGAACAGCAGACCTAAAACTAAAGTAGGCGGCACACTTTCTCCCCGGTTTTTTGTTTCCGTGTTTTGAAAAGTGTTTTGTTTTCCGGTTCATTTCTCCCTGCTAACATGGGGGAACGAGCTTTGTTCATCGCCATGGCTCAGGCGAGCCCCGACCCCCCCGATCTTGCGAGGGCGTTCGTGCCACTCGCCCTCGCCAGCTCCCTCGAGGGGGAAACCCTTGTGACGCTGTTCCGGCTCGGGATGACTTTCCATCAGCCCACGGAGCTCCCAGACACCGCCGACCTCGACTGGAAGGAGACCGTCATCCGGAGTCTAGAGAGTCCTGATCCGGAACCCCTCCGCCGGCCGTTCCTCAGGCAAGCCCGCCGGCTGTTCCCGAGGCAAGCCCGCCGGCCGTTCCTCAGTCTAGAAGAGCTCAGAGCTCGCTCCAGTGTCGGCTCCAGCCCCAGAGCTCACTCCAGTGCCAGCTCCTCGAAAGCGCCTTGCTGTGCCTGCTCTTCCAGAGCCAGCTCCTCGTAAGCGCTTCCCAGTCAGCGCCCAGAGGGCTCCAGATCCCCAGTTAAGCCCAGGGAGGGTTCCAAAGCCGCCATTTATCCCAGGGAGGGCTCCTGATCCCCCGTTTATCCCAGGGAGGGCTCCTGATCCCCAGTTGAGCCCAGGGAGGGCTCCTCCTGATCTGCCATGGCGCCGCGAACGGGTACCCGCCGTCCCGTGTCTGTCCTAAGGGATCTCCAGAGCGCCCACCCCCCCTCCCTGTTGGATGTTGTGTGGCGCGAGGACGTGCATTCCAGGAGGGGGGAGTAATGTCATACTTTGTTCCGTGTTTTGCACCACATGTGTTTCCATGCCCTTATTTGGTCCTTCCATTCCTGTCTGTATGTTCATTTGGTCCAGGTGTTCCTAATTTAGTTCATATTGTTCCCAGGTGTGTCCCATTAGTTTCTGTGCATTTAAACTCTGTGTTTCCCGTCTGCTGTTAAACGTCTTCCATGAGTTCCTGTTTTTTCCCCATTGCTGATTCTATTAAATTCCATGTCGAAGTGTTCTCCAGCGTCTCCTCGTTCCAGTCCTCCCCGAGTGTAGTGTGACAGTAGCGTGATTCATGGAAAAAATTAATCTGAACCGTTTCTTTTTTACGGAATAAAAAAAAAATTTAAAAATTGTTACAATTTAAAAATTAAATGACATAAGATATTAAATATTGCTATATAATATTTCCAAAAGTACTATATGATATGTGACCCTGGACCACAAAACCAGTCTTAAGTCGCTGGGGTATATTTGTAGCAATAGCCAAAAATACATTGTATGGGTCAAAATTATAGATTTTTCTTTTATGCCAAAAATCATTAGGATATTAAGTAAAGATCATGTTCCATGAATATATTTTGTAAATTTCCTACTGTAAATATATCAAAACTTTTTATTAATAATATGCATTGCTAAAAACTTAATTTGGACTACTTTAAAGGCGATTTTCTCAGTATTTTGATTTTTTTGCACCCTCAGATTCCAGATTTTCAAGAAGTTGTACCTCGACCAAATATTGTCCTATTATAACAAACCATACATTAATGGAAAGCTTATTTGTTCAGCTTTCAGATGATGTATAAATCTCAATTTTGAAAAATTGACACTTAAGACTGGTTTTGTGGTCCAAGGTCACATATGTGTAAGGGAAACGTAAATTTAGCTCAACGGGAATTAATTATAATTTTTATAGGGAATTTGGAAAGAATCACTGTTTTATGGCAGACCAACTGAACCGACCAGCGATTCATTGAACGGGCCGTATAACATCAACTTTGCATTGCATATTAATATCCAAAGTGAAGACTCTGTTTAAGAGCATGGTAACATGATTGACAGTTTAAGACATTAACTTTTAAGCACAAAACACAAGATTCTTTTATTTTCAATATAAATAAGACTTTATTTGACAAATCTAAGACATATAAACTAATTTAACACATAAACAAACACATTCACATGATTCGCAGAAAGAGAGAAAGTGAGGAAAGAATGAGTTTAAGAGAGTGAAAATGTGAGATCCCAAGTTCATAGCAACATATGCAATTGCTTATAGACCTGAACAACCATCAAACTTTTAATTGAGCCTTGCAATGAGTTTCTCAATGAGGGTATTGACCTTTATATTAAATGCACCAGTTCAGCTAGAATCTGAAGGTTTTACTTGTGTTTCCTGTGTTTAATCTGTGGATTAAACCGGTTGGGGTTTCCCTTCGGTGTGGCATTGTTGCAGAAAGGGGGTTTCCCAAGGATGTTGATTGGCTGGAGGTTCAGTAGTCGTTCAAAGTGAGGTCTTGGGCATTGGATGAAGAAGAATGCGGAGATAAACATGAATATAAACCTATAAACTACTAAATAGTTACTGAAAATACATACACAATGATTGATTACAACATGATAGTCAAATGTGTGGGTTACATACATGATATTGTATGCAATGGAATGATATTTGTTCACAAGTCCTTTAACAATCATTTTGGAATGATCTGATGCATTTTAAATTTTAAAGTCTTTGTGCTGTTCAGAGAGTGTGAGGACGTGTTCTGTGAAGAACAAAAGAAGATTATTAGACATAAACTAGCATACATTTGCTGCATGTCTCATAAAATGTTAAAAAAATTCAATATCTGGGAGTAAGAGAAGAGCAGACATATGGATAAATTTGACGACGCAAGAGAGAACTCAATTCGGTCCGGTTTTCTGAGCGCAGACACCGAAGTATACACACAAAGAAATGCACGAGTACTCTTTCACGTCCCATGAACGGAGAAATACACACAAAATGATGATGAATTGTCCATTTTGATGAGTATTCACGTAAACAATTCAATTCAATTCAAACAGTCTATTATGTCTTAAGTGAAAGTAAACAGTAGGTAGAACGTGTATCAGTACATTGCATCCGTGCATTCATTTTTAAAGGGACAGCAGCATAATTTAGTTGTTATTGTCCGAGTCATTAGCTGCGTTTCCATCCACCTATTTTTATGTACATTTTGGAATATCGCATATAAAAAACTTAATATAAATAATTAAAAATGCGAATAAAAAACTTATGCGCACATTTGAGTAGGATAAAAAGCACATTTGAGTAGGATAAACTTTTTATCCGATAAGAAAATATGTGCATAAACTTAGATGGAAACACATTTACCGAATAAATTCCTCCATGCGCATCGAAAAAGTCATGTGACTTTGCGCTATGAGACGGGATAACTTGACTAGCTATACACACAAAGAAATGCACGAGTACTCTTTCACGTCCCATGAACGGAGAAATACACACAAAATGATGATGAATTGTCCATTTTGATGAGTATTCACGTAAACAATTCAATTCAATAACTTGACTAGCAACAGACCGATCTGGTTCACATCTTTCGATGGAAACATAGCTATTGATGTTAATCAAGCAACAAAAGAAAGACATAAAATCACTCACTGCTCTTGACTAAATCACTTTAATAGCCCTAATAAAAATAATCTAAATTTATTTATAGAAATAAATGTTTGCTTGAAAGAATGAAGAATATAGTAAACAAGTTTTTTTTATTTTTAAGAATGCATAATTAGCCTATATAACCATTGGTATTTCATTGAAAAGAAGACCATGTTCTTTTTTTTTATGAGAAGTGGTTTTATTAAATTTTAATATAAAGGAATGGTGTGTGTCACCACAGTTAAATCATGATAAAACGAAAATGGGGGCTGACAGCAAAGGGGTTAATATCAATCCTATATAATGAGTTTGGAAATTTTTGCAAAATGCTTAATAAATGCATTACACTGTAACTAAACCCATTTGATTTTAGCCGACTAAATTTAATTTATATTTAGCTGACTAAAACTAAAAACAATTCAGATGACTAAAATATGACTAAAACTAAATGGCATTTTAGTCAAAAGACTATGACTAAAACTAAATCAAAATTTGTTCTCAAAATTAACACTTCTTCAGACTTGTGGGTACTAGGATCTGATTTACGATCATCCATGTTGTCTTGGGCCTCTTTGTGGAATTCGGCTCTTTGTGTTGTTTCAACACTGTTCTGATTGAATCTTAAATTGTCTGATTTGCTCTGATATCCTACATATGGTATGATAATGGTTATACTTTATCTATATAATTATCATTGATAATAATAATAATAATAATTATTAGTATTATTATTAGTATTATTATTATTATTATTATTATTGGATAACAAGGAAATACTTTATGAAATTATTTATTTATTTATTTATTTATTTATTTTATTTAGCAGGGAAGTCATGATAGTCATGTGAACTATTCAGTCTCCAGTTCTAAGTCATTTATGCTAACTCAATATGATGCCATTTGACAACATGCCACGTGCATTTGAGAATATAGCATAACATTTGATTTGTGTGTTTACTTGGACTGGAGAAATCTATGTATGTACGTACCACTTTGGTTGCTGTATACATCACTTTAGATAAAAGTGTCTTATCAAAGCATAAATTTAGCCAATGCTTCATCTTTACCCATCTTGGTTATATGTTGATATAAATTCATGTTTGAGCCGTGTTCTCACTGAACTAAATGTCTCTGACTTCACGCCCCACATGATTTTTAAACTTAACCCAGATTGAATGGGACTTACATAACTTTTCTCAATAATACCTTTTAAGTTAAACTATCCTAGATTGTTTATGAAATTCATATCGTAGGTTCATCCAATCAATCAAAAAGAGAAACTCACTGAATCCTTGAGCAAAGTTTGAAGACACAAGACATATTCATCCTTTCAGTGCAATTTCATTTTCATTCTTTATCATTGATATTACACAGCAAGCATGATTCACAGTTCAATTTCATAATTGAGGAAAATGAATAGAATACGCAGTTCGAATATGACTTCCATTTTGTGAGCCTCAGGTTGTCATAGCAACCCATCTAATTCTTTAAGCATTCATGTAGGATTATTTCACTAGGACAGACTTGTTGTATGTGCTAATTTAAAACCTCTTTTTTTTTTGTAAGATGTCAGTTCACCCATATAATCAAATCATACTATCATTGTATCAACCCAGGCTCACTGGAAATATGTAACTCTGCCTACATTTCTGCAAAGTTTGAAATAAGTTGCTCTGGGTACATTTATTTGCACTTTTAGATAACACGTCCACAAGAGGCGCTTTAAGCAATATATATATATATATATATTAGTGGTGTCAAAATTAGCACGTTAACGCAGGCGATAATTTGTTTTCAGTTTAACGTGTTAAAAATATTTAACGCAATTAACGCATGGGCGGTGCTAGGGTTGGCCACCCCACTCACAACTGCTGCTTCTGTCACTTTTTCTCTTGACAAGAAGTGCATTTATGATCTATTCAGTCACATAATGACTGTCATTTCACTTTTGCACCAGGCGTGAGTCAAAGGAGCGCGGAAACGGTACTGTTCTCGCAGCGCGTGCTCTTCAATTGCAAAGGCGCCGGCGCGCGCTGTAGCCTGTATCCTTTCATATCAAAGCGCGAAAGAAACGACGTGCATGCAATGTCATGGTCAGTTAAGTCATGAAGTTACCAAAAAGGCGATTAAAGCTTCCTTAAAACTGTGCATGCATGTAATATATTTTATATGAGTCACATTTAAGAACATGTCTCTGAAATGGTTTTCAAAACTGTCCTATATATATACACATTGCAGATGCTGGACTATAAAACAGCACAGTGTCATAAAAATAAATACATGCATACATACATAAATTAATAAATGGTTACAAAACAGTGGCAGAGCTGGAGTTTTATACGTAGGGTGGCCAGGGCTAATTCAGGGGAAAATTATAACAGAAAATCAGTGTATAACACCAACCTGGCATTAAAAAAGCATGCATAAATCCTACAATTGCTGATTACTTCACATTACCCCACATTAGCTATGCATTCCTACCGTAACTTCAAATGTTAGTCTATTGGAACTTATTACTCTTATTTATATCATCTGATTTACCTGTGGCTGGAGCAAAAGAACTAACATTAACTTATACAGTGAATTTTGTAAATGTTGTTAAAGAAACCTAAAACTTCAACTTACTTCAAACAGGGCTGCCAACTTTTGAGTACAACCTGGAGTGAAAATTATCCAGGAATAATTAACAAGCTTGTGATTAAGTACGTTATTTTTTCCTCATTTTTTTCTGAACTAAACTATACAGGGAACCCTTTTGATGGATTTTCTGAGGTTATGTGACAATGTCTTTCCACGGTTGAAACACTCATTGGGTGATTACATTAGACCAGGGGTAGGTAAGTTCGGTCCTAGAGAGCCGCAGTCCTGCAGAGCAAGGTTATTTTCGTAAACGAAAACTAAAACTAAGACTAAAACGATTGATGAAAAACAATTTCGTAAACTGAAATAAAATAAAAACGTCAAAATATTTGAAAAACTAAAACAAAACTAAACTAACAACAGTTATTGAAAAACTAACTGAAATAAAATAATAATTATCAAAAAGAGATATGACATTAAGCGCGACTTGTGTAGATTAATTTAGTAAAAAAAGCATGCCTGCTTTCTGTGGCGTATATTTGTAGGCTACTTTTACTATCTAATCAATCTCAGCATGCGTTAATTTTGTGTCGCTTATGCCTACGTCTTTCTTTGGCCTGCGTTCTGGAAGTGATCTGTTAATTCTGCTAAACTTTAATTAAAACTAAAACTGAAACTAAACTATTTAAAAACGAAATAAAAATGCGTTCACAAAATAAAAACTAAACTAAAACTAACAAAAATATGAATGAAACTAATAAAAACTCAACTGAATTTTATAGCAAATTTGAAAACGATATTAAAATAAAACAAATTTAAAAATTCAATTCAACTATAATAACCTTGCTGCAGAGTTCAGCTCCAACCCTAATCAAACACACCTGAACAAGCTAATCAATGTCTTCAGGATTACTAAGGCTATAGGCAGGTGAGTTTTTTTTTCAGGGTTGGAGCTGAACTCTGCAGGACTGCGGCTCTCTAGGACCGAACTTGCCTACCCCTGCATTAGACACTATACATTCAGTAAGTTGTAGTGTATCTTCCAACATGCCCTCAGATGTTCATTTGTGTTTATTTCATGCTCATTATAATGCATTCCAGCTTTGCTTGAACTGAGGCAAAGAGGGAGTGTACGTGAACCATCACGCCACTAAAGAGCTCCAAAACTGTATTTACTGTTTGAAATTCTTAATAAAACTAACAGAATTTGAATGCTGAGACTTAGTTTCCTATTATCAAACCTGCTCTGTCTTGTCTGTCAGTGCGTTGTCTGTGTCCTCTTTGCTCTGCGATGTTTTTCATTCCATAAGAAAATGAACGTGTGGCGTGAGAGCTCGTACAGAAGCTGGAAGGTACAACGGACGAGATGAAGTGTGATGCGGCACACCAGACGTCCTCTCCTTGAGTTAGGGGCTAAAATAAAATTCTTCTTTCAGTATGATTAAACAAAGAAAATTAAAAAGTAGCATATTAAATTTTTGGGTGGCACACAGGGTGGCCAATCAGATGTCAGGGGTGTCCAGTGCCACCCTGGACATCCTTCTGGCTCTGCCACTGTTGCAAAATAATGTTTTGTTGCTTGTAGCACATTTCTCTGCAGTTTTAAAGTAAACTGTCCAGTGACTGTCACTACATAGCGTTTTTAATTTCACAAGATGCAAACCCAAGCACTATGCAAGGCAAGTGCAATTGCTGTACCAGGTGGGCTACCGAGTAAGTTTACTACATCACAAAAGCCACACATATGGAGCTGTTAATAAGATGCAAATGTCAACATTTTTTAGTTTACAAATCATGCACTATGGTAAATGTGTTTTGAGAGTATAACATATTGTGCATGGAACCATGTAAAAATAAGTATTTATTCATGGATAATTTGCCCCTGTAATCATAATTTGTGTGAAAGGGAAGAAAAGTTGGTGGTGTTTTATTGCTTCTAGTGTTCATCTCACCTAGAAACTGCAGTGAAATATATGTAAAGGTACATTTTTGCAGTTTTCCAGAAATGTAGGCATGTATTTCCAATGTTTCTAAGTTGCAATAATTGTAATACTATTGTGATCTTGTCTGCAAATGATGCAATGTAATGTGGAAGTTAAGTATATTACTGGGCTGCCACGTTTTAAAATTGTACATTTCTCCTAATACAGAAAGCATAAAGTACAACACAAAGAAATGTGTTTCATATGATGCATATGGTAAAATGCAGATGTTTAGAAATATGTTCATTCTAAAACCGTCATTGATTTTGTCTTTGTAAACATATGGGCAAGGTTGCATTCGAAATATATTACAAGCTGATTTGTTTGGAAACTATCTGTTGTGCAGCAGTATATCCACAACAATGCAGACTGCGATTACAAAGTGAAGGATTTAAACAAACGCTTTAGACAACAAGCCATGGAACAGGATCGATGTGTTTGTACTTCCCCTACACACCATTCTTTAATCAAATCGGTCCAAAGAGTTGTCCTGTACTTTGCTTTCAATCCACATTTATGAACTCTTCTCATCCCATCCAGCTTTAGATTTACAGTTAGCTTGGAAACCAATGTCTGTCTTTTGATTATACGCATTGCTGATAATTCTTTTAATTTCACACTCTCTATGATGCAGACTGGCTTGTCTTTAAAGATAAATGCAGGGCTTCACTACAGGAAGTATGAAAGCAGTCTAGATATCTATGAACTGGACAGTGAGGCCATGAGAATCTTCATGATGAAAAGGAATGGATGATGGTGGTCTCTGGATGTCTTAAATGAGAGACTGAATTGGGCACTGCACTGTACAGCACTGTGTCAAGATCAGGTCAACATGCTTTCACAGCTTCCTTTTCCTCTTGTTATTTCACACTTTATTTATTTTGGGATCAGTCACTTGGGTCTTCTTCAATTACAGAAACTTTTAGTCCTGTGGACTTTTAGAAAACACCCTTAAAACACACATTTAACAGTAGTTTATTCAATTTGTTCACTAATAAAGTCTAACAGTCCGTATACATGTGTCAAAGGACATTTTGTTTTCCTGCCACACCTCAAATGAAGTACTATGTTTAATAGCATCCTGGGGTAAATAAGTAAGTAACTAAGTAAGTAAGTAAAAATAAAGAAATAAATATTGATTGATTGATTGACATTTACATTTATTCATTTGGCAGATGCTTTTATCCAAAGTGACTTACAGTTGAGGAATACAAAAAGAGATGTATCATAAGATGGCAATAAACATGAGAAGTGCCTGTTATACAAGGTCATCGTTCAAAATAGCAAAAAGATAGGACAGGATGATAACAAGAGAAAAGTGAAGGCATAGCATTATTATCGATTGTGGTGGAAATGACAGCATAACAAATATTTAAATTGTTGCTTTTACTCTGTTTAGACGACCATAGTTTATTTATTATATATATATACTGTATATATAGTTTAAGATTGAATGTCTGGTTCTGACATAATGTCATGGTTGGTTTTGATTTATGTTCATGCTTTCTATGTCTGTTCATGTCTTTTATTTTGTGTTTTCTTGTCTTGGTTCCTGCCTTGTCATGTGTTTCCCTGACCCTGCCATGTGAGCCTGCCATGTGGTCCTTTTGTTCATGTGTCTTCTTCTCATTAGGTGTGTTCTACTTCATGCGGCGCCGTAAAGATCGGCTGCAGCCTGACAAAAGCAATGCATTCTGGTTAGAACATTTGTCCGACTTTGATCGGCGCCTTGCGATCACATGTGCCATCAAAGTACCGCGAGAGCAAAACGAGACCCGCCGCCGAGGTCAGGCACTGCAGTTGCTCAAAATCGGCTGCGAAAGCCTTGATGATGATACACTTTATTCACATTGGTCATATTCTGTGATGACAAGCACAATGTGTGTTTCGTGTTTATTCTAACAATTAAATTCCAATTATGCTCACAAATCTGTTTTTTTTAAAACAATAAAAGCTTTTTTAGTGTAGTCACACTGTTATCTTGAGTTATTTTTTTTTATCAAAAACATACCCCCACTTTATCAGTATTTAGTATCCTATATGTTTACATGCTGAACGTTATTCTTGAACAGATGACATTAAGCAATATATAAAAAGTGTTTCTGTTGCTCATAAAACCGTTTCTGTGTATTTGACAAATATTGCATTTAATTAACTTTATCTGTGATAGAGTATACAAACACAGCAAGAGTGTCACTACCGGGAGCAGAAAGTGTCCGACTTGACGTCTCCAATTTTAATTCCGCCCTGACTGCAAGCGACTACTCTCGCCAGCTGGTGGCAGGCTAGTTTAGTGCATCTCGAACAAGCCTATTAGTTGCCTTTCGACTTGAACCACGGCTACAGACGGCAGTCAAGGAGAGTAGCCGCTTGCAGTCGGGGGCGGAGTTGAAAAAGGAGTCGTCAAGCCGGACACTTTCTGCTCCCGTTAGTGACACTCGCGCGGTGTTTGCATACTCTATCACAGATGAAGTGAATTAAATGCAATATTTGTCAACACAGACGTTTCAGAAACGTTTTCATTAGCAACAGCTATATACTGATTATATACTGCTTAATACATCGCCATCTGTTCAAGAATAAAGTTCAACGTAAATATACTATTTAAATACTAATAAAGTTTACTAATAAAGTATATATGCTTTCATCAGTGTTTTATAATAAACGTGACTCAATATAACATTGCGACTACAGTAAAAAAAAAAAAAAAATGTTTTGTGACCATTATTGGAATTGAAAAGGTTAGAATAAACTCAGAATAAATAGAATAAATGTAATGCGGTGAATCTGGCCAATCTTGAAACAGTGGTGTCGTCATCAGTGCTCCTGCAGCCGCTCTGGAGAAACTGCGCCGGCTGAGTCAGCACTGTCTCAAGTCAGACAAAGTTTCGAACCGGCATGCACTGCTTCAAGTCAGATTGTGATCGATCTGTGCAGTGCTGCATGAAGTCGAACGCACCTATTGGTTCCTTTGTTGTATGTGTCACAACCTCTTTGGTTGCATTGTATCATGCAACCCCTTTGTTTAATATAAATAGCCCTCATGTTTCGTTGTGCTTTGTCTAGCTTTGTTTGTGTAGCCACTGTTGGTGAGGTTTTGTCCATGCCTATGTTCTTGTTTTGCCAAGCCAAGCCAAGCCTAATCAAGTCTTTGTTTATTGTTTAACTGCTCAATTTTGGATATAATAAAACTGCACTTGGGTTCTCACAACACTTGCCTCCAGTGGAATCATTACACATAAGGGTAAAACAATAAAATACATACACAAAACCATTCCAATGATGGATGAATGAATGAATGAATGAATGAATGAATGAATGAATCAATGAATCAATCAATCAATCAATCAATCAATCAATCAATCAATCAATCAAGCTTGCTGTGTTTTTGTCATTTGTCATTGTCATTTCACCACCATGGGTCTCTATGATAAAAGTCTCCTCGCGGTATACACAGTCAGTAGCAGCACTGGATTGACAACCATCACTAAATACTGCACTTGGGTTCTCACAACACTCGCCTCCAGTGGAATCATTACACATAAGGGTAAAACAATAAAATACATACACAAAACCATTCCAATGATGAATGAATGAATGAATCAATGAATGAATGAATCAATGAATCAATCAATCAATCAATCAATCAAGCTTGCTGTGTTTTTGTCATTTGTCATTGTCATTTCACCACCATGGGTCTCTATGATAAAAGTCTCCTCGCGGTATACACAGTTATTAGCAGCACTGGATTGACAACCATCACTAAATAGTAGGTGGATTATATGTAAGCATCAGTTTAAACTCATTTTCCAACCCTGCTTTTCAGCTGCATCTGCTTTTTATTGCTCAGATTTTTTTTCCCTTTATTTGACATTGTATATTGTTTAAACAAAGTGTGAGAGATATGATTAATCCCCATATCAACCTAAACCATTTTTTTGCAGCATTATTCAATATGTGTTGCTGAACAGCCCTTATTTTTTCCTAGTTAAGATTATTTTTTTAGTAGGCTCATCCTCTCTCTCATTGCTGTGTCCAGAAAGCAGTGCATGTTTGTCAAAAGTAATAATGCTTCTGTCTTTGACATCAAACCACCAGAAGCTCTTTCATCTCACTCTTCCTAAGTGGCATGCAATACAAGAGCCCATTTTAAATAAGAGAGGGGAGCCCACCTGACACACATTGCCTGCCTTCGATATTATGCGCACTCAGCATATTAAGAGTTCAACAGTGCTTCAGCTGGTCGTCCTGACATAGTTTACCTCCATCGGATGCCCCGATCTTCTGAAATTCAAGTGACAATTCAGATTTTTATCAAATAAATTCTGCAAGTGTATTTTTATGCTATGCATGATTTCTCCAGCACCAAAAAAATGCATGTTATAATGTGCAAATTCAAACGGAAGAGAAATGCTATGCTGTGAAATGATACTATAGCCTAAACTATGACTAATACCCACAACATCCTCATCAGCAAAGGACAAAAAAGCAAAAACATGGTCGAGATGGGATTTAAATCTTCTTGGAAACACCAGTCATTGAAGCACATGCATTATCTCTGTAGTGAAACAGAACATCCCAGGAGTGTTTCCAGCATGGAATATTATGGAGGCTGTGCATGTTTTCACATTCACCAAGAAAAAGAAGACAAACATATGATGCATTGTTGATGCTTTTTGTTCCAAAACACAACTCGCTTCTGGAGTAATTATGGACCCCCAGAACGGAGCAGGAACGTTAGCAGATGTAGTGGGTCTTGCATAAAAGTTATATGCCAAAGTCTAAATGAACATCTGTGTTCCTGTTAGGAGCTATGAGAAAGTGGAAGAAACAAGCATTTAAAGAGCCAAGCTGCATCAAGAGTATTGCATTTTTATCATAGACCGGTCACTGCATGCATTACACATGTACCGCTCACAAACAATCATTTAGACTTGGCAAGCTCTGAGATGTTTTATCTTTACCACCACTTAACCATTTATGGGTGTCAAGTGGGGTGGATATATCTAAACTAACTTTCCTCTAGACATACCAGAGAAGACTTGAGGGGGAAATTATTCATTTTTTTCATAACATATGGCTCACCAACTCATTGACATTAGTTGCTTGCACTTTATTTTTCCCCTCTAATTTCTAATATTGAGGAGAATCATACATTTAGCAAAACCAGAACCACCATGTGCCTCTAAATCTCAAATGATTTATAACTAATGCCATTTATACTGTAAAAGTCAGGAGAATTCAAACTTTTTGTGAATTTTATTTGATGGAAAATACAGTAAAAACAGTAATATTAAATTAAATTTTATGTAATATAACAATTTAAAATGTGTACAATTTGTTAAATTTAAAAGCAATTTGTCACTGTTTGGTGGCTGTAACAAAGTGAGAAATCACAGAGAACAGAAAAGGGGCGTGGGACTGATTAGAAACCATAACTAACTAGAATGGAAAAGCTAGACAATTATTATTATTATTATTTTTACTTTTATGCAACATTTATAGCTATAATTCTCACCCCTCTAATAAGGTGTTTGTTAGCATGTACCGGCAAAGTAGGTGTAAAATCAGTGACGAGAGGGGAAAAAAAAATAAAAAAAATATATATATATAGTCCAGGGTGTTTATTCCAGTGCAAAATTTGTGGAAGATGCTTGTTTATATATATACTGTGCAAAACAATTTTACAAGATGTTCACGGGTGTAATCTGACTATGCTAATATCGAGGGCCAAAAATACAACAGCACATGAACAGTTTCCAACATTCTCCAAACATTTTTTTTTTAATGGCTACCAGGAGCTCT
The DNA here is from genome assembly GCF_001515625.1 of Sinocyclocheilus rhinocerous. Taxonomy (NCBI): domain Eukaryota; kingdom Metazoa; phylum Chordata; class Actinopteri; order Cypriniformes; family Cyprinidae; genus Sinocyclocheilus; species Sinocyclocheilus rhinocerous. Next base: position 59,794 of record NW_015638932.1, read on the forward strand.
TATATTGTGTTAGGCTCCTCCCACTTTTAGAACATACCATGCAGACGTGAACAACAATGGAAAAGCAAGGTAAAGCTATTTAAATACATAATGCAAATGGTACTAGCATGCAGCATATGTATCCCATTATTGATTACTAAGTTATTCACAAACATTGCAAATAAAATGCATTAGAATTTCACTGTGCTGCCACTAAAAAATGGACGTGCCCTTCCTAATGGGCAAACGGAGGCTTTAAATATAGCAGCTTCCCCTGCATGCACAGGTTTGGCATGTGAAAGGTGGCCCAAAATGTAAGTACTGCAGTCTTTTACAAGTATATGTTAGTTGTTTTGACATGGAAAAATAAACTGTTAACATTTGTAAAATAGTTTGGTGTTTTTTTTTATGCTATATCAAATAGCAAAACATTAAACATTAAAGGTGCCATAGAATGCATTGATACAATATTTTAAATTGTTCTCTGATATCTACATAGAAGGTATGTGGCTTAGGTAAGGGCAAAAAATCTCCAGAAACGGTTTTACATGTCCATTTAGAACCCTAGGATTTGTCCCTAGAATGAAATGGTCTGTTTTTACCTTATTTAGAAAGCTCATGAATAATAATGTTCAGCTCTGCTCTTTACTTTAACTTTCGAGATTTGCGACTGCATGTGCTCTGTGTAAACTACAGCGGCAGTACTTGCCACACAAGAGAGAGTATAGGGTCCTATGTGACAAAAAGTTTGATTTATTGCCCCTCATAAACCCCCCTCCTCCTACCATAAATGGACACCTGACCCAAAATTGCTAGCGGCGCCCCTGCTCGAGAGTGCGCAGAGAGTTCACAGACGGCCTCCTTGGCCGGGACAGAACAGGACGAGAGTGCACAAGTGGATACTACGGACACCGCTGGAGGTTCTGCAGTGGATGCCGCCACCTCTGGAGGTTCTAAAGCAATACCAGCAGGAAACAGGGAGAGTTCATTAACATTCTCCTTAACATGACAGGTACAGAGGTCAGCAACGGTCACTTTGACCGTGACAGCACAG
>NW_015638932.1:60895-61919 GCF_001515625.1 Sinocyclocheilus rhinocerous
GATACCACTGACACCTCTGGAGGTTCTGCAGCGGTTGCCGCCACCTCTGGAGGTTCTACAGCAGTAACATCAGGAGACAGGGAGAAGTCAGTAACGGTCTCTTCAACCACAACACGACAGGCTGAGAGGGCGTCGCTGGGCGCCATCACCACGCAAGGAGCTGAAGCGAGCGCCTCCAACTCGGAAGGTTCTGTGGTGATGTATGCAGCCCAAACACACCATAAAGCGATCCCCATCAAGGGAAGCGCTTCAGACAGGGGAATCAGTTCAGGAACAGGAGGGCTAGAGTGAGTGGGTTTGGGGATACCAGCTGCGCGTGCAGACACCAGCGGTGCATCCCTCACACTGGATACCAGACTGGGATACCGAAGGGCTGACCTTGATAATCTGGGTGCAACAGACAGGACGTGACGTGACTCTGGATGATCAGTTGTGATGTGACGAGACTCTGGACGATCAGCGGTGTCGTGACTTGATTCATGAAGATCGGCGGTGACTCAACTTGACTCATGAAGATTGGCTGTGACTTGACTCTAGAAGATCAGCTGCGACTTGACTTAACTCAGGAAGATCGGCGGTGACTTGACTTGACTCATGAAGATTGGCTGTGACTTGACTCGACTCAGGAAGATCAGCTGTGACTTGATTTGACTCGAGAAGATCAGCTGTGACTTGACTCCAGAAGATCAGCTGTGACTTGACTTGACTCTAGAAGATCAGCTGTGACTTGACTTGACTCAGGAAGATCAGCGGTGAAAGATCAGCTGTGACTAGACTTGACTCATGACGATCAACTGTGACTTGACTTGCCTCATGAAGATCAACTGGGACTTGACTTGCCTCATGAAGATCAGCTGTGACTAGACTTGACTCAGGAAGATCAGCTGTGCCTTGACTTGACTCAGGAAGATCAGCTGTGCCTTGACTTGACTCATGAAGATCCACTGTGACTTGACTTTATCCATGAAGATCAACTGTGACTTGACTTGACTCATGAAGATCCACTGTGACTAGACTTGACTCA
>NW_015638932.1:62327-62776 GCF_001515625.1 Sinocyclocheilus rhinocerous
GGGCGCTGTTGTGTCCGCCATTTTGCAATCAGGCTCCGCTGTCGCCGCCATTTTGTGAGCGGGCTCTAGTGCGGCCACCATTACACGAGTGAGTGCGGGGTCGCGTTCCTCCGCAACACCCACAGTGAACGATGAACCAACAGTCAACAAAGCATAGTTCATAAACTGACTGAGAGATGAGCGGGGACCTTCACAGATTAAACGTGATTTGAGCGGCTGATTAATGCCCTCACAAAAGATATCTATGAGCACACAGTCCGGCAGATCAGAAAAATAAGCAAAGTTCAAATACTCTTGAATATAGTCCTCGAGCGATCGTGTGCCCTGTTTGAGGGCTAATAACAGTCTTGCAATGTCCATACCTGGCCAGTGTCCACTTGAAAAGCCGCTGGATCCTTGTGTGGCCGAGTATTCTGTTACGGAAGGCACAGAGGAAGCGTGCGGATCCA
>NW_015638932.1:70085-73653 GCF_001515625.1 Sinocyclocheilus rhinocerous
CTCATATTCTTTCATAGGGCCCAAAATTGCTAGCGGCGCCCCTGTTCGAGAGTTGCTGCTGCAGCTGGAGGATGAGGACGGCAGGATCATCCATTGTGCCAAAAACAACAAAAAAAGTGACAGTGTAACCTACTATTTTTTTTTTCACCTTTTTCTGTAATAGTCTTTCCCTGCTGTTTTGAAAGTAGATACAATGTATCTATACAATCAAAATTAAAACTGATGGAGAATATATATATATATTCTTAATTCTTTCTGACAAACAGCAAAACAGAATATGAATTGCAGTATGTACAGTATTTTCTACATTTTTAAATTACATTCTACTGTGTTTATTATGAGGTAGAATCTGCAACTTAGTACTCACTACTCATAAGTACTTTCAAATAAGCTACTTTTTTACTTTTACTCAAGTAAATGTTTTTTGGACAAGTACCTTTACTCACACTACATTTTTTTGGAAAGTAATGCTTTTAAACGGTAGTGTTTATATATTATTTGTATGTATGTATCTATTTATTTTAGTACATACCACATTTTGTGAATATGAATGTGAATGTCAATCAATCAATCAATAAAATCTTACCATTCAATTAAATCTTAAATTCTGAGGTTTCATTTGACAAGCTTGAAAACACGTGATGCCAAAAAAGGAAACATTCAATATACCTACAAATACAAAGGGTGATTACACTGTTTGCACGTAGAAAGATACTTGAGGAAACAAAATACATGCCAATTTAATGGCCAATGAGTAAACAAATACATTTAAAATTAGTCTAAAAATAACTGCATTTATAGAGAAGTGGATGTGGCAAATGTAAGCTCTGGTTTTAGCTGTCTAATGGTGAAAGCCTGCTTTAATATTAATAGGCAGTTTAAAGCAAAAGGTCTTCTCTTTTGTTTAGCCCTTGGCAGCACAGGGTGAATAGAGAGGAGATCTAATTGGTTTTCAGAAGTGCTCATCACTATTCAGGAAAATGGAATTTGCCTGTGAAACAGCTGGGAGCTTCCACTTCTTTTAGTTATTTTCATGGTATTACATTTCATATCAATGCAAAAGAAGTGCACACTGAGCTCTCTTCAGTGAAATGGTGATGGTATAGATGGTATAAGGTGGGCTGAAAGCGAGGGCTAATTTAATGACTAGCCTGATAAGCAGGAATACGACACGGGTACTTCATTAGCTGGCTAGAAACTGATTATGCGCCCCTCTGATTCATTATATCCCACTCAGATCACCTTGGTCTACACGCAGGGGCACACAAATGAACTCTGAGCTAGAAACTTGACACTAAAGGGAGTTTCAAGTGGCACAAATGGCTGGTTTGCAAAGTCTGGTGGGGGAAATCTTGCCAAGAACAAAGAACATGGGGATCCCTTGAGACAGACAGACAGACAGACAGACAGATAGATAGATAGATAGATAGATAGATAGATAGATAGTATTTTTATATCATGTCCCTTCATTGAATAATGCTGACAATAACCGTTTTTTTTTTTTTTTGTGACACATTGAATCTATGACATTAATATATATGAAGTATTCTCTTAGACTTTTTCCCCTTAGGTTTGAATTTCAGGACATGACCATTATGAGAAGCAAATATAATGCTTTCACACTGAATAAGTTATTTGATTCAACGCTATGGTGAACTCTCAAAATTTTGACATCTTGTTTGTTGCACTCTAGCGACTTCATTTCCACAAATTTCAAATGATTGAGGCATGAAATGAAATGAGAACAGTGTGATCATGCTAATATAAGGCTTACTGGAGAAGTGCCAATAACTTTGTTAACCACTAAATTGCTCCAATATATCACTGCGGTTTTTAACTGATTGTGAAAATTGGTGAATCCTACGGTTTGTAACTATGAAAGCCAAGGCTGTGGACACCAGACACTAAATCCGAAAAAAAGAGATTTGATATGCAGCTTATTTTTTGACACAGAATGTGCTTCCAACTTCTGCAGTGGATATTTGCGAATGCAGCTGTATAGAGCTGCTTGGTACAGCAGAGTTTCATAAAAGTAGTACCTACAGTATTGAATAGGCCTATATATTCAGCACAGTGCAGTATGAATATTGCAGTTCTCCTTGTAGTACTTGCTAATTGATCGCTCAGCATTTGGAGGTGGTGTAGAATCAGGGACATATAAGCTAAATCCGATGCAGCACTTGCACAGAGAAGCCAATCCCAGAATCCAATGGGGCTAGATCACACAAGAAATGTATTCAGTGTTTATCATCAATATTTATCTCATTATTAACAAAAACTACCATTGGAAATAATTAGATCCAATTATAAATTGACTGTTTTTGCATATATATTAGATTTTTTGTCCTTATTAAAGTATCTTGTGGCACTGGTGACAAGATTAGTCATGCAAACACAATTCTGCATTTAATTTTTGAGGTTGGTACATTTTCATAGTTATTTGTATTAATTGAAAATTGAAAATGCTAATGTTTTCCGTTTTTTCTTATTCATTGTGGTTAGGAACTTCATGAATGGTTGCATTCATCTATTCTTTACAGTGACATGCAATATATCCAACCATTAGGGGGATCTCATACAGCTCCTCAAGGCCAAACCAAGTATGGAAGCATCAAAGATGTAAGCTTTTCTGACAGGTAAGATTAAAGGGTTAGTTCACCCAAAAATGAAAATTAGCTTGTGTTTTACTCATCCTCGAGGCATCCTAGGTGTATATGACTTTCTTCTTTCAGATGAATCCAGTCGGCATTATATTAAAAACTGTCCAGGCTATTCCAAGCCCTATCATTGCAGTCAGCAGGTGTTGCAGTTGAACAGTCCTCAAGTCGTCAAATAAAGCGTGCGCATCCATAATAAAACGTCCCTCACACGGCTCCGGAGGGTGAATAAAGGCCTCCTGTAGTGAATCCATGCGTTTTTGTAAGAAAAATATCCATATTTCAAACGTAATAAACGTACTCGGTTACTAACGTAACCTCGTTTCCCTGAGATACGGGAACGAGTACTGCATCTGCTAAGACACTTTGGGGAAAACTCCTTTTTCTCCTAATACTGAAGCCTTTTTCAATCACGCAGTGTAACTGCACGGCCATTGGTTCTTGCAGTGTATTATTAAAAATGAACCAATGGTTCGGCAGCAGAGCTGCACGAGCCTATGGCGACACAACCCGCCAGAGCCCGCCAATTTGGGTGGGGCATCTGGCTATATAAGCGTGCACTTCACCATAGGATCCTCAGGTTACTTCGACTGAAGCGACGACTGAGTCGTGCAGCTACATAGCACGGCCAGCAACGCAGTACTCGTTCCCGTATCTCAGGGAACCGAGGTTACGTTAGTAACCGAGTAAGTTCCCTATCGATACTTCACTTGTACTGTGTCTGCTTAGATGCTTTGGGGAACCAGTACAATCCCGCCGTGCTATGTTAGAGGAACGACCAAAGCTTGAACTTGCCTTGAGCACCAAGGGCCCAGAGGGACCAAGTAATTGCAGGGAAGCCCCACAGGAAGCGATAGGGCCAAACTCACAGAGGTCGGCCCGGCGCTAAGTAATCGTTCCAAGAAAAATCG
>NW_015638932.1:73730-79750 GCF_001515625.1 Sinocyclocheilus rhinocerous
GCAAAAACAAAAGTGTTGCGTTTATAATTTTGTTCAGTGTATATATATATATATATATATATAAATATATATATTGTAGGGATACAATGTTCTTAGACATGTTTCAGTGCATGTTTTGCTGTTTTTAACTGTTTATGAGTGTAAATGCAGTGTGATTTACATTCATGTGCCATGAAAAGCCGAGTTGTCTATACTCAGTGCCTGAAACTGTTATTATTGCTCTCTGATGATGATGATATCAGAGTCAGTGTCTTGTAATATTTGGTTTGATTCATGTTGATTTGATGCCATTGGTTAGTTAAATGTGGAGTAAGTTATAGCTATTGTGGCAGCCATTTTATTAAATTTTGTGTTTTAGAGCAAAATAATCTGTTTTTTAAACAATGCAATAGTTAATGGTTGTTGCATATGAGAGGTTCATGTTGATACAGATACTTTACACTTGGAGTGACAAGTTATTGTGTTGTAGAAAGGATTTAATTGAGAGACTTTGAGTTCTTGTGTTAATATTATGTTGGTTTGGCTGTTCTTGAGTAACATATTTAGGTTTGCACTGTTGTAGAGGAACAGAATATCAAGAGTTAAGCTGATTTATCTGGACATTGTGGTAATGTTGTACTTTATTAATAGTTCATTTGCATGTAGTTGAGCTTATCCATCACAAATGTTGTCTGTGGCTTGTGATGCTGGGCAATAAGCAAGAATGATATCAAGTCATTTTGTTGGTGCAACAGAGTTGTATTAAAGCATGGTATTTCACACTGATTTGGATGCATATATAACTAAACCAAAGTTTAAATCTTGGAAATGCTAAACATTACATAGCAACAATTTACGCTCAGTTAAAAAAAAAAAAAGCATTAAGTTTGAAGCAGTGATATCCTTGTAAACACCGTAATCACAGTAATCAAAACACTCCTGATGCACTTGATTACAGCACTTGAAAACCAACAACTGACTTAATGATGCGACACAGGACTTGATTTATTACAAAGAAATAATAATCATAATTTACAAGCTCTTTCTTAATTGAAAGTCTATATTTTACGGAGCAATTTGTGGTTGGGTAGTTGATAAATAGCATGACACCAAGTTATTTCCAATCAAGATTGTATTTAATAAGAGGTTCATTATTCCCATTATTCCATTAAAGGAATAATTCCAAAAATGTGTTTTTATTTTTTTTTTAATCACAGTAAAAACCATACAGGTTTAGAATGGCATGAGGGTAAATAAAATAGCATATATAGAGATATAGAGTACATAAATAGCATTTACATTTTTAATAATTATCATATTCCTTTAAATAGTCATGCTGCTGCAAATTAATTTTTAACAGCTAATTATGCATGTTATCTGTGTAGTTACTTAATTTAATTGACAATTAATCTGATATCAAGAAAAGCGCATGTCTAATAATTGAACTAGAACTTACATAAGTGATAGTTTAATTATAGCATGTTGCACTGGAGAGCTGTTTGAAATGTCACGTCAACTACACATTAAAGTTCAAAACTAGCAATAAGAAACTAGATCATATAATAATGATAATGATAATTATAATTCATCACGGGTCCAAAGCCTTTCGCCAATGCTGATGTTGTTAACGTTAATCATTTGAGAATAAAGTATAACAATAATAATAATTTGCATGGTTTGATGTGATATGAGCTAACCGATCGTTACACTTAATCACCATTGGTAGCGCGATTTATTGTAATGCTTTTTTCCTCAGTTGGTCAGAACAAACGTGGCAGACTTGTTACTTACTTGTTCAGATGGCAATATATGGTGACAATTCTTATGGGTCATATTCCAAGACGTAGGCTAGAATCTGTGATTGCGAAGTACAGTAAATATCCACACCGGTGCGGTGACTGACAGCCACACATACTCTTCAGAACATTAGATTAATCCGCGCTGGAGCCGCGCCGACTCACAACCCACGCAAGCTAGATAATTCCGCACACAGCTGCAATTCCAAGTTTTTAAACAGAGATGGCGACAAAGAGGCAAAACTTACGGACTGCAGCTTTAAGCAGACAATTTACTTATACTCTAATGACTACTAGTTGACATGTAGTTGCAAAGTAAATAATAGGTAGTTGAATGCCTAAAGTGGATCAAAATCAAGTGTCACACAGTTAATTTAATGATGGTGTAGACCAGGGCTGTCCAAACTCGGTCCTGGAGGGCCGGTGTCCTGCATTTTAAAGGTAGCTGTAGCAATGCTGCAGCTGATATCACATTTTATGCTTTAAAGGGGTCATATGATGCTGCTAAAAAGAACATTATTTTGTGTTTTTGAGAGATTGGTGTGGGATTGGCAAATGCTGCAAACTACACTCAAATTGACATTGACTGCATGAGAACCAAGGTTTGTAGTATTTAAGCATGTGCACTAACAGCAAGACCGCAGCTGCAATAAAACAATTTTTTTGAGTTATAAATGTATTAATGAGGTAAGTTTGGTGTAATCAGATAACATACCAAAGTAATGGATTGTGAAAGCATTCCATCAAAAATTTTCATCCAAAAATATGCTCTATTCTATTCAGTTATGTATGATCTATAATATTAGAATATTTACAGTACATAGTATGATCAAACTAAAGGTTTGTATATGTTTTTGCTATACTGAACTAATGACAGAACATTCCTGAAAATATTTTGCATATTGCACTTTTTTCATTAGTTTACATAAGTCTACGCAACTCATTTGAAGTTTTTGATCCTTGTATATGCACCTTTTGAAATCCATGATTGTTATGCTGTATTATAAAATTAGCTTAAACAATGTGAGTGGAAACAACAAACTCTTAAGGAAAATTCATAATAATTCATGTACAATGATGCTGCACTACTAGGACCTAAACTTTTGTAGGTTGTTTTCACTATTATAATCATAGTTAGGTTTAAGAAAAAGGATTGGCTTTATGGTTATGTTAGTTTCAGGTTAAGTAATAGGTTCTTAAGATTTTTCTTGAACAAATTTCTACAACTTCTCATGTGAAAATGCATCAGGTATAAATTTATTTTTATACTTGATGAATAAATGTTACCTGATTTTATAGAAAATAAATATAATAGTTATTTTTAAAGTGTAATAATATTTCACAGTATTACTGTTCTATTGTATTTTTGATCAAATCAATACAGCCTTGGTGAACATGAGATTTCTTTCAAAAACAAAAATTGACCAACCCTAAACTTTTGATTGGTAATGTATTTTTTTCTATTCTTTTAACTACTTTGGAGTATCATGGTATGGTATATGTATGTGGTAATCATTCAATACCATAGCATATGTATTAAAAAAATGGTACCATGTCCAAATACCATCTGATAGCTTTGCTGTCCCAGTACTTGTTTTGAAAGACCCACATATGCATCCTTGTTTTGAACACCCCCTTTCCCATTGCGAACGTCAGCGGGCACTGGAACAAGAGGCAGAGAGAACAGGCACACATAAGACAAACACCATCTACATCACTGACTGAATCCTGGTGCAGGACTTGGGTAATTTGGGAATGATCAGGTTAGAAACTTGAGAAGACGTAGGGGTGCATTATTTAGGAGGCCCCACTTTATATTAAGTGGCCTTAACTACTATGTACTTACATCAAAAATTAAGTACAATGCACTTATTGTGTTCATATTGTATTGCAAAACACTTTTGCTGCTATTAAGGTGGGATACGGGTAAGGTTAGGGACAGGTTTTTTGGAGATGGGTTTGGATGGGACTAGCAGGGCTCGTAGTGGCCGAAGTTAGGATGTTTTGGACAAAGCTAAGAGGTATCAAGTAGTGTGGAATCCTACCCATGGCTAAGTTATCGATCGAGGAGCTTACTTCCCATAGCATGTCAGTCATGAGGGTAGTTAGGAGTTGTGTTTGGGCTAATTCATTTGCACGACCGAAAATTGTTTGTTGATGGATTTTATAGTTTGATTTAGAAGGGTGCTATGGGTATTTAGAATTGTGATGGTGCCGTTCAGCGACTACCGGTTGTACCCGCTTAATTCAGCCTGGTTTACAGTCATTTCTGTAATTGGTGCAGCATGTGGTTCACATCTGCCTGGGCGTGGGCGAGGATTTCTCGAGTCCACCGGGCTCCAGCCCAAGTGATTTGAGCGGCTGAGGGGGTGTAGTGAGCTCTGACAACATCACAGGGATCGAGTCGGACGTACACCTTTTGAGTGTAGGTTTTGCAGTTCGTTATCAATAACCCCGATTGTTCACGGAGTACTATCCCCGACGCTGGTCCCGGCGATGCAACTTCTGGCTGGGGCATAACCCCAATTTTGCAGAGCACCAAGGCGGCGAGTCTGAACATCTTCCTGGTAATAGAACAGAAAGAAGGAGCAATTAGCTGCGAAGATCATGGTTTGGCGGGGTCACCTCGATCGGTTGGCAACAGCTTTTCACAATGATTTACGACAATTTTGCTGAAATTAGTCAATCCTAATTTCGGGACCTGGATTTAAAGTTGAGTTATGAAAATTTAGCTGAGTTAATTAAATAACTGAAAGGGAGAGGAAAGGAGGCCAATTGCAAATTAAATTAGAATTTCAAGTTAGAAATGGTATTTCCTGGTTAAATTTTAATGATGTTATCATTAAAATTGATGAAAGCAATTCAAATTAAAATTAATCAATAAGTACCTCGAAGCAGGGTAACCCAACCCTAATGAGCTACAGATGAAATTAAAATTTCAGAGCATTATTGACAGTTAAGGATTAAAATCTTAATGATGTTTGTCATTAAAATTATCAGAGCAATTACAATTGAACTGATCAGCAAATATTGTTGCAATATGGAAACAGGAACTGTAATTAATTATTAAATTAAATTAAAAACTGTAATTAATTATGAAATTAAATTAGAAATTTTGAATCCCTAAGGATAGCAAGTTACTAATACCTACTGATGTTATTACAATCATAAGGGCAATTATAATTAGCTTAATCCGTACCACCCTAATTACTTATAAATGCAATTAAAAAATTCAGAGCCCTATTGATAGCTAATGATTAAAAATTCGAATGTTGTTGTCATTAGATTATAAGAGCAATTTATAATTAAATTAATCAGTTAATATTGTTGCTATGTGAAAGCAGGAACTGAAATCAATTTATGAAATGAAATTAAAATTTCAAATCTGTAATTAATTATGAAATTAACTTAACGATTTAAAATCCCTAAGGAAAGCAAATTAATAATATCTACTGATGTCACTAAAATTAAAAGAGCAGTTTAAGTATCAATAACAACGTAGCATTAAAGTAATGAGGACGAGAACCATAATTAATTGTTAATAAAACAACAGCATTTAAACTGGTATAGTAAACAAGCTGAAGGTGAAAGTACAAATCTTTAAACGACCGTGATTAAAACTAACTGTGAGATCGCTAATCTGATGGTTGGTTAAAATCGCGTAACAGTTACAGTAAGGTTCATTAAGTTTGCAGGCCCCACTTTATATTAAGTGGCCTTAACTACTATGTACTTACATCAAAAATTAAGTACAATGTACTTATTGTGTTCATATTGTATTGCAAAACACTTTTGCTGCTATTAAGGTGGGATACGGGTAAGGTTAGGGACAGGTTTGTTGGTATGGGTAGGTGTAAGGGTGGGTTAAGGTGTAAGGGATGGGTCAACTGTGTAATTATAAATGTAATTACAGAAATTAATTACAGATGTAATTACATGCAGGTATTTTTAAAATATAAGTACAATGTAAAAACATGTATGTACACAATAAGTGCATTGTACCAAATTATTAATTTAAATGTACAAAGTTGTTAAGGCCACTTAATATAAAGTGGGTCCAATCTCGCTGGCTCACGAGAACCATCAGACTCGGCTATGCGATTCAGTTCGCCTGGCGTCCTCCCTAGTTTAGGGGCATTCGGTTCACCTCTGTTCCGAACAAGGATGCTCCCGTCTTGCGAGCGGAAATCGCAGTCCTGCTGGCGAAGGACGCGATAGAGCCGGTCCCTCCAGCCGATATGAAGG
>NW_015638932.1:81869-82725 GCF_001515625.1 Sinocyclocheilus rhinocerous
GGTTTAAGGGTGGGTTAAGGTGTAAGGGATGGGTCAACTGTGTAATTATATATGTAATTACAGAAATTAATTACAGATGTAATTACATGCAGGTATTTTTAAAATATAAGTACAATGTAAAAACATGTATGTACACAATAAGTGCATTGTACCAAATTATTAATTTAAAAGTACAAAGTTGTTAAGGCCACTTAATATAAAGTGGGTCCAGTTTGCATCTGTCAACGTTCTTTTCAATGGGAGGAGAGGAGAAGAGAGAAGGACGAAAAGTGTAAAAGAGAGAGAGATGAGGGGAAAGAACCCACTAGTGTGAGAGTTCAGATAAAAGTTCAGATACAAAAGCTTAGATCACTTCATTTCAAAACACTGCATTCAAGACCACAAGATGCTACCGAATGCTAACCGCTAGCCTTCAATGCTAATAGCTTTGCCTAGGCTTCAATGCAAACTCATTAGCTTCAGTTAGCTTAGCTCATGCTAGGCTTATTTGTTTACAAACAGCTCGAAAATGGCGCTGGCGAACTGCGCTTGCGCACTTGATAGTTACTCCGGAAAAGGTTTCTTAGAACTTCCGGGTTACGGGTGTCACTATGGCAACGTACTTTGCAATAGCTAGCATGTGCTACACACAGTCTATGGTTATAAACAGTTTACGCTCTTCACGTGAAATGGCGGCACATTTCACACTGAACAACCAAAAAGCACTCTTTAGATTCTTATCTTTATAGCGCTGAACACTCTCAACTCGTTCAGAGTGAGGTAAATTAATCTACAGATTTACTGCAATTAATACAATAACTGTTATTGAGATCTCGGCGGATCTCAGCACTTAGTCTATTTATACAGACAAAAACAC
>NW_015638932.1:87040-94488 GCF_001515625.1 Sinocyclocheilus rhinocerous
ACTTCTATAAAGTGTCGTACAACACACACTGTTCAAAATAACAGCTTTTCACTCATTTCAATGTTTTGCAATTATCACAAGTTTTCATTCAACACTAAACTTCACATATCTTACACGCATATTAAATGCTTTATCTGCTGAAAAGGGTTATAAGGCAAATATTAAAATATGGATTCCAATAAACACATCAAACATATATACGGCATAACACATACAGTGGATACATTTTCACTACTTATGAGTTTTTAAATTATTGTCTTTTAAACTTGGTCCATGCAACGTCTGCGTTTCCTCTGGGAGGCATAGCGAAAGAGAAAGAGAGAGGGGAGGAATTTCCTGAGGTCCATAAAAGTCACACGGTGGTTTGCTGAGTTTGATTGAATCACATTATCACTGTTCTTTAGATCCGTTGTTTTGCAAGCCTGAGGGTATCAGCGAAATATCCTTCCTGTGCCTACACTGGTTCCATTCATTGGCGATCACAAGACATCACGAGGTATCTATAGGTTGTGATAGAACTCAGTCCTCGATATAAAAATATCTCTGTTGTCTCCAGATTGGATTAGTTTAGACCTCGTGATGAGTTGATTCAATGGCGTATCTGTGTCTTTTCGATCAGAATCCTACACCATGAAGTTTCATTTTGCAGAATTTGAAAGGCTATTGAGACATGACTGCTGTTATAAAAGGAAGCTCCTTGATTCTTCACGAGTTCCATCACACACACTTTATCACATCGCTTTCACTTGCACAGTTCTCCCACACGCACGCTGCTCGCTCTCCAGCCACCCTGAGCTGATATTGTTGAAGATTGAAATTCTCTTTAATGCCTCGCCGAGTGAACTTGTTCCTGGGGTTCATGTCTTTATCCTTCAAGGAGTAATGGTATTTTAAAACAGAGTGGAGAGAGGACGATAACATTACACCTGAATGAGATCTCTGTAGAGGTCCCTCTGAAGGGGTTTCACTCACGTACTATTTATTGAATGAGTTGTGAACAGATATAGCTTGTCTGTTCACAGACAGCCTTGAAATATGAAATATACCTAAGTGGACTATATTTTGGCATGCATATAAGAAATATTTTAGATCTATTTCTGAATTAGCGCCACTTGAGCTTTTCCTTTTCTGATAGCTGCTGACTACAACAATGAAATTGCCATTATTTTGCCCACTGGCTTTCAATAGGGAAATTAGGAATCGTATAGCAAGTCTGCCTTTATACTGAAATTACAGAATGGCTTGTTGAATTGAGATATTCTTGGTCTGAAAAGGGTATTATGGGAAAGTTTTGAAAGATATTCAGATTCCTCAATACAGTCTGTAAGTCAAATACATGTTAGGTCTTGGCTTAATTGACCTTTTAACATCTGCAGTGTTTAATCTAAAAAAAATACTATTGCCAAATGTTGAGGTGAATTAAAGCAGAAGTTTTGAAAGATATTCAGATTCCTGAATACAGTCTGTAAGTTAGGTCTTGGCTTAATTGACCTTTTAACATGTGCAGTGTTTAATCTAAAAAAAATAATATTGCCAAATGTTGAGGTGAATTAAAGCAATGCAGTTTACATGTTTGAATCATGTCCATATGGAATATCAGAAATCTGTTTGACCAGATCTGTGTGAAATGTAAATTCAGTGCTAAATAAATGTTTGAGCAACCATTTTTTATTAAAATCACTGTACTGTTTGCACTGCCATGAAAGTAGTTTGGACATAACTGAAGCTCTCGATCATACGACACACTGGCTGGCTCTATTTTGTGATTTGTTGAATAGCTTTGACGCTGTCAGTTGTAATGTTCTTATAAAGAGTCTTAACATTCACTTTTCTGACAATGTGGTAGGATGGAGTGTTAAATATTTTACAGATCAGACTCATAGCATCCAGCATATGGTCTCACACCTGAGGTCACAATAGTTTGTTCCCCAAGGTTTAGTGCGGCACCTAGTTTTGTTTATGTGGTGTGATTTTACTGAACATTTACACCTTTGTTGTATTCACTAACCGACCGCAGTTCAGTTTAACCCAGTTATGACAGTGCTGAAATGGTATTTAAAATTTAACAATATTATAATAAATTTGTTAATAATAAAATATAACAATATAAAAAAAAATTAGAATAGAAATATAAACCTTTCCTATGCAAACTAAGCTCATTATAGAATAA
The DNA here is from genome assembly GCF_001515625.1 of Sinocyclocheilus rhinocerous. NCBI lineage: Eukaryota > Metazoa > Chordata > Actinopteri > Cypriniformes > Cyprinidae > Sinocyclocheilus > Sinocyclocheilus rhinocerous. The sequence goes on from NW_015638932.1 coordinate 89,211, forward strand.
GCCTTATTCACAAAATTCTAAGTACTATTTTTCAACCATAAATTCTTATCTACTTCTACTTTCCATGTGGTATGATCTATCATTAATGCTCAGTAATAATTAGTTTCAAATTTAAATCAGTTTAATAAGCTGGGAGCTTGTTTATTTATTTGAATGTGTGTGAGTGTGTGTGTGTGAGAGAGAGAGAAAGAGAGAGAGAGAGAGATTTTAATTTAGTTAAATCAGTTCAGGGAGATATCGGTTACTACAAATGTTATTTTCCTGAATATACAAGACTTGCCTTTTCTTTTGTTTGTCTTTATGTGCTGGATTTTTGTATTTTTGTATTTTTTAATGGGTTCAGGTCCAGTTTCTGATTGCAAAACTTGGACAGAACCAGCCAAAAAAGTTTTCTGCATCGTGGAATAGAAATATGCAATGAGTTAGGCTTAGTATTTGGTCACTGTCAATGCATTTGAATCCATTATACAGTTCAAGGAATCAAATGTAAATGTTTAATTGTGTATATTTGAGTGTAAGTGTGTATAAAGCTTTTTCTGCTGCTGCCATTTTTGGACAGGTTCCTTTTGTAGATGAGTTTTTATTTTTATTTTTTTTGTTATCTCAAATGTACTAGTCAGGTTAAATAAAGGTTAGACAATGATTTGGAATGTTAGGCAGTCTAACCAATGGGCAGATAACAAAAGAATTGCACTGTCTACTCCAACCATTTCTTTTCAAGCATGTTCTACTTCAAAAAGCCAGCTTGAGTTGAAGCTTGAGTTGTTGAATAATGTTGCTTCTATTTAACACAATTGTAACTATCAGGAAAAGAGTCATTTATGGGCTTGGATCAAATTAAATAATCAAGAAGCAGTGGAAATGATTTGCATTTCAGATGAATAATTCCACACCTTTCTTTCTTCCCCATCTCCTACAGTATTTTTGTATTGGTTGATACAGAAGCTTCGGGAAAACATCACTATTGGTTTATCTGAACTTTGTCCTTCCTGGCCTGGAGGAGATGTGTGCAGACCTGACACAGAGGCTTAGGATGATGAGATGTTACTGCTATCTTAAAGGGGTCATATGATGCGATTTCAATTTTTCCTTTCTCTTTGGAGTGTTACAAGCTCTTGAGCATCATATGACCCCTTTAAGGAGCACCTTGGACTCAAACCATATTATGATGACAGCTGGTTTTTCATTGCCATAGTCATTGTTAAATCACGAAGAATCAAATTCTCCTTGATCTTTCGAGATAAAAGACGTACTTGATGTACCGTGAAAACATACTGTAAGTTTCAGAAGTCAAAACTTCCTCATAAGCTGCAAAAACTATGTTTCTGGCATAAAGTGCACATTGAAGATTATTATTTTTGTTTTAAATAATAAAAACATATTTGATATGACCCCTTTAAAGTATATTCACTTTGATATTTCCATATCCTACCAACCAACATTTTTATCACTTTTTCCATGATATCGGATCTTTCATGTGTGGGTTCATAAACATTGCTGATTTAAAAGTGTATTTATTTTTCATGATCTGCTCTTGGGACATGATTCAATCATTGCTTCCCTGAAAGTGGATATCTGAGTGTTTATCTTTCATCTTAGGCTGGCCGCACACTAGACGATTTTCAAATCTTAAACGTTTTTAAAACCGTGGGAGACCACAGACATGAAGACAGTTCATTTGATTTTTAGCCTTATAATCTTCTGAACGCACACACTAGACGATTTGACGAGACCGCGAGACCACACACTTGTCGATTGTAGGAACGATTTCAGAGTGACATGTGATCTCACGGACACTCGTGAGATCAAACGTGACTAGAGAAGAAAAACAAATAGAGGACAATCAACGATGTCAGCTGGCTCTCCTGACGCGCGTTCTGTTTCACAGTGAAAGACAAAGTATAGAAAATAATATGGGTGATGTTCTTTGCTTTCATGGCATGTTTGTGGCTGCCAAGTTTCAGCTATAGAAGCACACAACATCCGGTTAGTGACTCTTGCTCGCTCTCATTGGCTATTGTGGGTATCACGTCAGAGGCAGCCCGATCAAGAGTCATAAATATCGAACATGTTTGATATTTACGATTTGAGTTCGGGGAGGCTCCGTCTCGATCGGGAGCAGTTAAATAATCGTAATAACAAATCGAATAACGAATAGCTGTGAATCGGGCCATACCACCTCGTTCAGGGGGTGCAAATCTGGCTTAAAATCGGCTAGTGTGCGGCCAGCCTTACTTAATGTCATTCTTATTGAAATAGGGCAGGGTTGTCAAACTCAATTCCTGGAGGCCCAGGGCCCTGCCTAGTTTAGATTCAACCCTAATTAAACACACCTGATCCAAGTAGGCTTATTTGAAAACTACAAGGCATGTGTGTTGGAGCAGGGTTGGAACAAAACTCTGCAGGGTTCCGGCCCTCCAGGAATTGAGTTTGACACCCCTGATATAGGGGAAATAATTTTATAGCATATTTGAATAAATGCACATCCTTTTTGGTTAGTAGCACAAAGGAAACCTCTTCTTATTGTTTTCTTGTGCCATTAATATTCCCTTACCAGTGACAGGGCAACAACACAAATATGTATAATTGCTGCTAGGTTGAACTTCACATGCTCCCTTGGAGGCTACATAGGTATAATTCAACTAAAGGAGGAGAAATGGACACAAACATCTGTCAGAAGCAGTGTTTTATACAGAAGATTTAAAGTGAAAGTTCTCCCAAAAAATTAAAATCCTTTTATCATTCTGAAAAACAGTTTATGGTAGCCATTGACTTCCATAGTATGGGAAAACTAATAATAATAATAATAATAATGGAAGTCGATGGCTACCATCAATTATTTGGTTACCAACATTTTTCAGAATATCTTCTTTTGTGTTCAACAGAAGACAGAAACTCATGCAGGTTTGGAACAACATGAGGGTGAGTAAATAATGATACAATTTTCATTTTTGGGTGAATTATCCCTTTAAGAGAAGCAGTAGAGCTATCCCTTTTTAGAAGAAACAGTCGAACAACAGAAGAGGACAGCAGCTTGTAAGTGTTTTGTTTCATTTCTCATTAGATTTTAGCGCAGTTGTTGTTGCTAGAAAACATTGTTTTGCTTACTGTGCTTTAAAAACATGGTTGTACTCATTTTTCCATCTCAAAAATATATCTAAATTACGACCTATGCTCTCAATGTCAAATGCAGAAATGTTAATCCATGTGTTTATGTATTATTGACACATTATTTTCCTAATTAATGCTGTGCAGTTGCTTTGACACAATCTGTATTGTTAAAAGCGCTATATAAAAAAAGGTGACTTGACTTGACTTGACTATTACTACTAACACTCGTAAATCAATCAATTCAACAAAGGCAGCACAATCTGTGTAATGTCTCTATGTCCTCTACTACTTTACTCTCTATTCCAATTGGTCTCTGGAACTGCCTGTCTGCTGTAAACAAACAGACTTTATTTAATTTATTGCTACTCATTCAAGTCTCAGCCCCGTGGCCCTAACTGAAACTTGGATCATACCTGAGGACACTGCCACTCTTGCAGCCCTCTCCACCAACCCTCTACGCACACCTTGGCAATAGAATCACAATTGGCTAGTACATTTTTTAGTTTACTTGCCAGACTGATATACTATTTTACACACACACACACACACACACACACACACACACACACACACACACACGTGATGCTTAAGCTATATTGTTGGTCATTCAGGGTTTTCTGTAAAAAATAGATAATTGTAATTATTGTTAAAAGATATTACTACTACTAATTCTACTACTATACTAACAATATACAACTCACTAAGAATTAATGAGCTGCTGGGTTCATGAATATTAAAGGGGTCATATGATGCGATTTCAAGTTTCACTAGAAATCAGTGGTCAATTTCAAGTGTCTTTCCATACATTGCAAAGACGCTTTTTAAGGTGATTTTGATTCTCTGATGATTCTCATCAGGGTGTGGTTAATTGCTGTTAAATACTGCCATTCTTTTGTTCTTCTCTCTCTCTCTCTTTCCTTACTTTCCTTCTTTATGTATGTACGTGATTTGCTTAGTTTAGTTGTATGCTAGCTGTGGTTTAATTTATTAAATTTCTTATATTCACAATCGATTGTCTGTGTGAGCATGTTGCTCACAATTCGGAGAACCTGAATGTTGATCTTGCTACATGCTAAGTTACTGCTAGTACTGTAATATTTAATATATTATACTTTCAAAAAAGTGTTTTCATTGGGTTTGTAAAAGCTATTTTATTGCATGTTTTGGTCTGAGTTTTTGTTGCATTTACACAGTTTTGACCAGCAGGCGTCGCCAGCTTGTGGTGTCTCGAGCGCTTCGAAACAGTGATTAATTTTGCAAAGCAATTGGTTAAATTGATTTGAAGCTTTGAAATGGTTCGTTTCTCCCATCACTAACTGAAAGTGAATTATAATGAACCCAAGTGCAATTTATTGAACAAGAAGTAAAATCCAAAATACAAACAAACAAAGACCTGACTTGACTTGACTTGGCATGATCAGAAACGTAAACTTACCGACAGAGGATTACGGGAACAATACTCAACAAGATAACATTGAAAACATGAGGGTTTAAATACTTGACAATACAGGTCACATGAGAAAATCCAACCAATAAGCAAACAGAACTGAGAACCACATGACAGGACAATAAACCAATGAGAACAAGACACATGAACTAGATAACCAATCAGAACATGAAACGTACACTAGGCAGGACAACATGAGGAATCAAGGGAAGCACATGGCAACCAGGGACTAAACTACAAAATAAAAGACAAGAAAACCTAAACAAGAAACAAAACCCAAAAACCAGTGTGACATAATCATAAATATTTCCCCTTTGAGCTAATTTGCTACACACCTGACCAATTAATACTAGCACTTACCTATTCTATTCTATTTATAAAAAAATATATATTTTTTAAACTTGCTATGTGTACTATGCTAGACTAACTGAGAATTGTCACATCACTTGCATACTGCTGCTGTCTTGTTGGTCTGATTGCTTCTATTGTTCTCCTCATCTGTAAGTCGATTTAACCCTCATGTGGTGTTCGGGTCCTTTTTGCTCTGAAAAAAAAATATTTTTCCCGAAAATACTAGTTAATGTTATCGCATTGGACTGAAATTTTGTAACTTTGTTCACAAAGGGTATAACTACTTCTAAAAAATGTTTTGATCATTTTCATACTTTTCTGGGGGAGATTTTTCACCTTGTTACACCCGTGATGTTACAGAGCAAAAAG
>NW_015638932.1:106531-111761 GCF_001515625.1 Sinocyclocheilus rhinocerous
TGCTTTTGCTTGTTTTTTTTTTTTTTTGTTCTTTTGTTTTGTTTGTTTCTGTGTGCCAGGTGCTCTCATGTCTATTGTCTTGACCCTGCCCTTCTTGTTATCTGATTATTGGTTCATTTGCCCCACCTGTCCTCCCTTGTTTGCTCCCTATTTATTTCTCATTGTGTCTGCAGTCCGTTGCCAGTTCGTTGTCTGATGCTCCCTTGTTGGTTCCCGTCTTGGTTGGTTGCCTTGCCTTGCCTTGCTGTGCTGTGCTGTGCCCTGTTTATTTTTTATTAATAAAAAGCCCATCAACTCTGCACAATTGAGTCTTCGCTTCAACCCTTCACCCAACCCTGGCAGTGATGACAGATGACCAAACTCTTTCACCTTATTAGCGCAGAAGAACAGCGTGTCAGTCGCACAATGTAAAGGATGTGAATTTGATCACTCTGCTAGTTAGAGATGTGAGAGTGTTGTCGGTTAGCCTCACTGTGAGATGCCATACAGAATATTCTGCAAGAAAATAAATAAATAAATAATTTAGATTAAAATATTGCAAGTGTTCAGATTGTTTGGTAATTCCCCTTCCCAGAGTGACCAATAAAGTTTATTCAACCTTAACTGGTGTTTCCCATACAACTACTTAACTCGCTGCTTAACCAAGTACACTTAAGTAGCATGATGCATCATTAGAGAAAGTAATTAGCTAGGTACAACTGTTTCCCAATATCGTAGTAACATGGTCACACCGCTGTCATTTGTACCACGTCAGTTCACCGATATAGACTGTCATCAATGAAGTCACAAATAAGTGGTGGAGATTCTAATTAATTGATTCGAAATGGTAATTAATGTCACATTATGGAACTGAAGTCTGCAGGATGGTAGACCTCCAAGAGCAGGATTAAAATATATTGGATGCTAGCTAGCTTGCTTTTTGTGTCCAAGAGAATGATCTATTTATTTTTATCTATAACACATCCCTGCTTGAAAACAAGTACTGTAAAAAAACAAAAAAAACACACACTGACTTTCAGATACTTATTTTATCTTGCGCCTCATCATTGTAAAGTAGCTCTGCATTTATGTTAAATATTCTGAAGTTCTAAACCCAAAGCATTAAACCTCTGCAATAAAATCAACCTGGAACTAAATTGTAATAACAACAACAACTGTTCTGTGACATTTAACTTATAAAGAACCAAGGAAAACCTAATCCTTCCTCATACGTTAAGGCTATTCTAGTGATGCTCCTTTGGGAAAAGCTAATCTAATGTAGGATTGTGTTCTGCTTTTGAATTGACAAGAATTGGTGTGTAAGAGAGCTGGGGCAATACTGCATGTCAGGCTCATAGTGTGAAACAAAGTGTCATGTCGTTGCATTGTAAAGAATGATGTCCTTTAACCCCAGCAGTAAACCTGATTCCCTTGACAGTCTTTAATAATGCCCTTCCCGTGAACTCTTGATATGGTTCGAGTGGGATAGAGCTGTACACACACACGCACACTGCTGGCCTGTGTGCCATGAGCCACTGATGAAATATTTATACAGCTTTTATGAGACTAATCCACCAGCGGGAAGAAAGGGAAGCTTCATTCATCATTTCCTGTCAAGACAAATGGAGGGATGGCTTGAGAGAAAGAAACACTGCAAAAAAAGAAAAAAGTTCTTAATATTTCTTTTTCTTTTTTTCTTTTTCTTTTTTCTTGTTAAAAAAAGCAAGATAAATTTGCTTAAAAAGCTAAATTGATCAAGATATTATGACTTGTTTTCGGAGAATATATCTTGTTTAAAGCGTCAAATTTTGTTTTGTTTTTGTTTTGTTCAAGATTTGGTTACATTTTTGGTTTGCTAATGGTGTAAGAAAAATTAACTTATGTCATGATCTGTTCTCTGAAAAATTATTTATCTTCCTCCATCTTCTCAAAATAATGTATCTAAATAAGACGAAATGGTGAAGAAGAAAAAAAAAACCTTGAGGCTGTGTTACAGTGATTTTACCAAGGCTAAGGGGAGTTCTTAGGCTCTGAAGTAATTCAGAGCTATACTATATTTATTTACTTTTCTTTGTTTTTTTTCACACAGGGTGACGAGGTCTTGACCGTCATAAAGATGAAAGCCCAATGGCCAGCCTGGCAGCCCCTTAATGTGTAAGTAACTTTCATGCAATTAGTGTGTGTGCATGTTTTACATCCTTTCCTTTCCTCATCAAAAAAAATAATAATAATAACTTTTTTTTTCTAGGGGGATTACTTTAGCTCTTTACAAAGTTGAGTACTGCCTCTTTCTCCCCAGATAGCAACAACACTTAACCTATGTTTGATGAAAGAAAAAGAAAATGGTTATGTTGTTAGAGTGCTCTACTTTCTCCTTATTTAAGATTTAAGTGATCTAAATTCTAAATTGATCAATGCTCTGAGAATCACTCAAGCACAGATAATTTCAAATTTATAATGCTGTATTCACCTCATTGGGTATATTTGGGTGCATTAGGACTTGAGAGTAGACAGGAAATTGCTTTTGAATTGACTCAGAGAATCATGAAATGCTCAGTATGAGGCAAGAAGTGCTTGAGACCAGAGCTATAAATGTCTTTCCTCACTGCATAATGAAGCAGGTGTTATCATTTGACATTATAACAGCAGTTTATGTCCAAAAACCCTAAGTGGGATACATGTTCTTTCTTTATTTATCTCTCTCGTTTTGTTGTCCTCTCATAATCTCTGCAGGTCTGTTCCTCAGTAGCTATATATTTAGAATAGAAGCGATCAGGGAGTTTGTTTTGAAAGGCTTTTATTTTGTACAAAATGGCACAAAGTCACACTTGTGGTGTTCCCGGTCAAAAATGACCCGGGCTCAAAAAATTGCTTATAAATCACTCATTATGCAATATTATCACCAAATATTGGATTCAATCTTTTTGTCAACTTCTTTTCTTTCATTTAGGACTGGTTTTGTATTTATATTTGCTTCTGATTAATCGTAGGCCTCATTTATCTGAGAGTAGGCACCTCCTTTTTTAGACCACATTTACACCCTCTATTGATCCATTTTGTTTGACTGCACCAAATAACAGGTGTAAACATGATCTAATTACAATCATGCTTGTCATTAAATATTCAAGTATTACCCATCAAAAATGGGTAACAACACTTTAGAACAAGGTTCCATTTGTTATTATTGGTTAATAGTTAACATTAAATAATGAAAAATACTTCTAAAGCATTTATAAATCTATATAATCTATCTAAATTAATTTATTAATGTACTAATACATTATTAAAATCGAAAGTTGTATCTGTTAATATTATTTAATAGACCTGGGGAAACATGATATATCAACGAACAGTTAAATTTGTATTAACTAATATATATATATATATATACACATGTACAGTGTTTATATATAGTTACACGTCAGTGCAAGGAAGAGCAGAGGTCGGATCCAAATGCAAGCAGTAGGAAGTTTAATAAAACAAAAGTAATCCAGAGCATCAAACGATGAACATAACTTGGGGAGAACCAGGCAAAAGAAACAACACTACAACTTTGCAAAGACAACGACTGACAAAGACTAACTGAAACACTGGACTATTTATACACAGAAGGTAACAGGATGACAAGGTAACATGAAACACCTGTGAAAGCAATCAAGACGACCAATGAAACAATAGGACTACAAGTTGACTACAAATGGCACTCTAGACAGGAAGTAACACAAATGTCCAAACACAAGACAGGAGAACAAGAGCAAGATCATGACAGAGCCCCCGCCTTTAGGAGCGGATTCCAGACGCTTCAAAATAAACACCGTTAAGTCCATGAGGGTGGTGGAGAGGAGGCGGAACACGGGGGAGGGATGGAGGGACAGGTCCATTTGCAGGAAGAGAACCTGGGGACTGAGGCAGAGCTGGCGGAACAGGAACCTTCCTCCGCGACTGCCACAGTGAATGTTGTACCGCTCAGCTGCAATGCTACATAGATATAATACTCCAGAGTCCAACTAAGGTCGTGCAGTGGCTTGAGCGAGCTGAGTGGTTCGGACAGCCCACCCCGAAAAAAATATCATGAGGGGGATTTTCCCCAACTTAGTCAGATGTACCAGCTTAACAAAGTCCACAACGTATTCCTCTATGGGCTGATCTCCCTGTCGGAGGCGCATAATCTCCACTGCTGCTGGATCCATGTCGGTCAGTGGTTCTGTTACACGTCAGTGCAAGGAAGAGCAGAGGTCGGATCCAAATGCAAGCAGTAGGAAGTTTAATAAAACAAAAGTAATCCAGAGCATCAAACGATGAACATAACTTGGGGAGAACCAGGCAAAAGAAACACACCACAACTTCGCAAAGACAACGACTGACAAAGACTAACTGCAACACTGGGCTATTTATACACAGAAGCTAACAGGATGACAAGGTAACATGAAACACCTGTGAAAGCAATCAAGATGACCAATGAAACAATAGGACTACAAGTTGACTACAAATAGCACTCTAGACAGGAAGTAACACAAATGTCCAAACACAAGACAGGGGAACAAGAGCAAGATCATGACAGAGCCCCCCCTTTAGGAGCGGATTCCAGACGCTCCAAAACAAACACTGTTAAGTCCAGGAGGGTGGTGGAGAGGAGGCGGAACACGGGGTAGTTAATACAAATGTAACTGTTCATTGATAGATCATATATATAAAAGACTGTTTTTATTGAACTATTACTGTTTTTTTTTCTTACCCCAAAATTCATTTACATTTCATAATGATTCTTGTTCACTTTATTCAATCAATCAATCAGTTTTATTTTAGTGCCAGAATATACTTCAGTGTTCAGACCTTTAAAAAACAACACAGGGTTATTATAGTTAACTAAAACTAAAACCATGAAAACATATCTATTACGTATATCTATTAAGTATATCTATAAAAGGGGTCATATGACGTAGCTAAAAAGAACAGTATTTTGTGTATTTGGTGTAATGCAATGTGTTTATGTGGTTTCTCTGATCAAGAGCACATTGTGGGCGGATCGAGGGCGCATAACGGCCGCAAAGGGGGCGCTCGCGAGCACACTTCTGAAGGCTAAAATGACAAATGGGACACCCTACGGTCTCGTGGACTTAAAGGACACACGCACGCGGCGGCCATTGTAAGTCCGTTAGACCGCAAGTGCACATGAAGTGTTCCATTTGGGACAGGGCCTGTGATGCCGTGTCCCGGTGCGACGAGACACAACTAGTAAAACCCATTATAA
>NW_015638932.1:112677-114227 GCF_001515625.1 Sinocyclocheilus rhinocerous
CTACTCTCCCATCTGAATATTTGGGTCGAACTGTTCCGGAACAGTGTTGTAAATACAACTTAACCACTGATTTCTAGTTGTGTCATCTTTTGGATACCCACGATGAGAGCGAGCAAGCGTCACCTACCGGATGTTGCGTGCTTCTATTGCTGAAACTTGGCAGCCACAAACATGCCATTAAAACGGAGAACATTACCCATATTCTTTTCTATACTTTGTTTTTCACTGTGAAACAGAACACGCGCCAGGAGAGCCAGCTGACAACGTTGATTGTCCTCTATTTGTTTTTCTTCTCTAGTCACGTTTGATCTCACGAGTCTCCGTGAGATCATGTGTCACTGTGAAATCGTTCCTACAATCGACAAGTGTGTGGTCTCGTGGTCTGGTTGAATCGTCTAGTGTAAGCGTTCAGAAGATTATAAGGCTAAAAATCAGTTGAACTGTCTTCATGTCTGTGGTCTCCCATGGTCTTAAAATCGGTTAAGATCTGAAAATCAACTAGTGTGCAGCCAGCATTAGAGAACTGGCAAACATCCGAGCCAGCATTAATTTAAGTATCATTTCATCATGATTTTTTTTTTCTAATAGCTATTAGGGTAGTGATTTCCATTTAAATATGATGAGACCAAGTCTCTCTGTCTACAATGACAGACATGTGACCACACTGGGGTTATCTGACCTGAACCGGGTTTTCATCATTACTGTAGCTTAAGGGACGTACTTCTGTTTGCATGTCTGGGATAAATTACCACAGTGAGATTTACAGACCAAAGTGTGGATTAGAAGGTTGAAGGAGGTTAATGAATTTCTTGTTGAAAGTGCTCTCTCGATGGGAGCGGGTTCAAATGATATGGTATAAAGTGACTTTTTTGCTATATTGCATATGGGAAATGATGGCTAAATATTGATTAACATAATAAATATCAGAGAACTTGCCAACATGACCTAAGAGCATCTCATTTAAATGAACAAATGCAGAATGTGTGTTAAAGATAACTTCATTACATCCCCTAATGACAGAGAGCCCATAGATAAATCTTGACCTTATCTGAATTTGTGATGTATGGTTAAACATTTGGCCCATGGCCTGGGTTACTCACTTTTTTCTCCATGAATAACTATTTCCTTCATTTCCGCATGAGTCGAACAAAAGAATAACACTATGACAAAAAACTTTTAACCATTAAAACCATTAAATAATGGTTTCATGTTGTGTGTTTTGGGACATATTAGATTAGGATTTAGGCCATGTCCACACGTACACAGGTATTTTTAGAAACAGAGTTTTTCCTTCTTCCGTTTTAAAAAAAATATCTGTCCACATGAAAACGCAAACGCATGCTATGAAGCACTGTCAAGAGCATGCCAAACCAACAAGTGGTGATATAATCTCAACCGTAAAACCATGTTGGCCAGTCAGAAGCCTGAAAAAGTTTCCAGTAGGCGGAGATAACAGCGCAGGTTCCGACGTCACAAGCCAAAAACTCCGGTTTCGCTATCTACACGACAACACTGCAACCGGAGTTTTTGAAAATCTTCACCCTGGCAGG
>NW_015638932.1:114598-119742 GCF_001515625.1 Sinocyclocheilus rhinocerous
CCACCTCGATGGCCTCCTTCCTTAAGAGAGTAACTACTTCTTGTTCTAATACCAGAGCCTGCTCGGGACCCACTAGCGTGGGGGTGACCCCGTTGAATCGAGGCGGACGAGAATAAAGCTGCACGGTCTGGTGTGATAAGAATCATATCAAAAACCGAAAATGATGTAATGCACGCGTTGCCTCGGCAGTGTGTGAGCCGCTCGGTCACACAAACAATATCAATCTCCTCGGAGAAAGATAGCTGCAGCAGCGAACTCTCACTCAGAGGGGGAAGAAACCACAGCGCAGGCTTCCGAACCTCGAGAGAGAGTGCTAGATCTAGGGAACATGGGTGGAGATAGGGAGAGCCCGTCTCCAAACCGTCCGCCAGATCATGTGCAATCCCCGCGATCTCAATCGCCGCCGTGCCTCAGCAGCAGCGGGACCGAAACCGCAAGATCACAGGCACGCACACAATCCTCGGAACGTGCCCGGCAAGAGCGGAGCGTTTAACAGTGGGAAAAGCACAATAAGCCCCCTCGAGAGCTGACTGCGTGAGCTCCGCTCACCAGTAATGCTGCTCATTATAATATTAGCCATAATATGCTTGTGTAACTGATGCTTGTGCAACTGGCGAGCTCAACAACGCACTCCATATCAACCTCCTCGGAGGAAGACAGGCGGAGCACTCCCCGGGGGGAAGAACCGCAGCGCGGGCTTCCGATCCCCGAGAGCGGGCGCTGGAAGAAGATAGGGACTTGCCCGTCTAAATTCCCTCCACCGGATCCATATGCGAACCCCACGAGCGGGGCCGGCACCGCGACAAATGCTGGTAAAGGCTCCCTCTTCAAAGAGAACATTCCGAGAGCGAAGCAAGGCAGTAACAAATGCTCGCAATGCGGGCAGTCAGCTCCCTCGAGAGCTGACTCTGCGTGCTTCACTCCCAAGCAGACAACACACAAACTGTGTGTGTCCCCACCCGAAATATAGCGCGGGCAGGGAGGAACACACAGCCTGAACGCTGCCTGCTCTCACCCAAATGCTTATTTTGACTGAAGCTTTGACATAATGGAGCTTATAAGTGGACAAACAACACTAAATAAGACTCACAACAGATAGCGACTGACACACACACAGAGTGATTGTTGAATGACAGAAAGCTGCCGCTGTATCCACCGCATGTGCTTTCAAGCTTCCTGGTCACTACGTCACCCTGCCCATGACGTCTCGCCCATCCATTGGACTGATTACACACGTGATTCAGAGCGTAGTCACGCTGAAGGCGTTCCCATACCGTTTTGACGCAGCTCGAGTTCCTGAAGGGGGACTAATTTGATTACTCACAGTATCATGTGACACTGCTCCAATAAAACTGCCCCCAAATAGAACATCACCAGCTACTCAGGCTGTACTGCAACAAGTGGTATCAAAGCTCTTAGACCACAACATCATTGAGGAGTCTTACAGTCCATGGTCAGCTCCAGTTATGCTTGTTCGGAAAAAGAATGGCACACACCAGTTCTGTGTCGATTGCAGACTGATTTCCCACAACACCTTCAGCACTTACGTGAAGTCTTCCAGAGATTTTGTATGGCTGGACTAAGCCATCCAGGTGCCATCTGGCACGCTACTCTGTTACTTTTCTGGGCCACCATGTTTTGAGTGCCGGTTTTGAGCTAGACTCATCTAACATAGACAAAGTCAAGACATGGCCAATTCCAACATCAGTCACACAGGTCAGGGCTTTTCTTGGTCTGTGTTCATATTATTGTTGATTCATTAGACACTTTGCACACACAGCTGAACCTTTGTACCATCTTGCACACAAAGGAGTATTATTCTCTTGGTCATCAGAAGCAAATTAAGCTTTCAATGTACTGAAACAGGCACTGACTTAATTGCCAATTGTGGCATTTCCGAATTTTTCAATTCCTTTCCTCCTTTACACTGATGTTTCCCTTCATTCTGTGGGCTTTGTTCTTTCACAACAAGTGGAATGTAAAGAGCATGTCATTTAAAGACCAATTTGTGCCTTCAAATATTAGCGAAGTGATCAGTCTGTCCAACCCATCTGTAAGAAATTGTTATATTTTCTTCTGGTTCTGTTTAGCATGCCAGCTAATGCACCAGTAATCCTGCTTCTGTACTGTACAGTAATGTATTCCTAACTTTGTGAGAAGACTCATCCGCAGTGTGTTGACCTCTCTTGTCCTTGGCTGGAACTCTTTGTATCAGCTTATGTGTTAAAGCAAGTATAACTCGGATTCTGTTGTCAGTGGGTCAAAGGGAAACTGTCTGGAATCCATGTTTGAGGTCAAAGATTAACTTGCACTCCAAACAAGGTGTTTTCTAGATTTCTACTGTGGAACTATATTTATTTTACCCTTGAGCCCTTGACTGTCTATAGAGATACTTTATAGTGTTGTGGTTAAATAATACAGTTTAGAGATCTTGTCCACTGGTTAAATTGATATGTTGGATTTACATAAAATACACATACACCATTTTTGCATCACACTTTAAGTTAATTCAACTTGAAGCAATTTTATGTAAAACAAGAAATAAAATAATAAAATAATAAACAATGTCTAACACCAATACTCAACTTAAGTGAATCCAAATTGTGTCAACTGAACTTGTAAGGTCTCTTACATTTAAAAAAGATAATTAATTGAGTTGAACTAGCATAAAAATGTTAGTTTATTTTGGATCTAGACTGAGCTATTGAATTATAGCCAATGGTTACACAAAAACCTCAACATAACAGAATATATTTTAAATGTCAACGATAAAAGCATTAAGCACTAACAGGTCTTTCCATTTACTAAAAAAAAAGCATCAAATAACACATTATTTCAACATTTATTCTACTTATCCAGTCCTATGCAAAGAATGCTGGGAACTAGAAATCTACTGCTCAGTTTCCTAAGTTGAAATGTTGTTGTAATTTCAACTGAAAAAATAAATAAATTAATTAATTAATTAATAAACACATAAAGTAAATACAGTGAGTAAATGATGACAAATTTTCATTTTTGGGTGAACTGTCACTTTAAGTAACGTTTACATATAAAACCTTATGGTAAATTTTATTGTAAAGGGTTGCAAAAATATATTTTCATTGTTGACTATCTTAAGTATGAGCTTACTTTGAGACGTTTAGAGAAAACAGTTTGGTTGTTATTTAATCTCATTGCTGTGTAGTAGAATTAATTGATACAATAAATTGGATTTTGTTGAAAAATATAAATAAGTTCCCTAGCTTAAAAGAGAGATATCCGCTGGTACAAAGGCAAATTGCAGTGTCATATTGTGCATACGACAGTTTCGACAGAGATTTTTATTTTTATTTTTTGCTTCTGTTGACAGATGTCACAGCAGTTCTCCTTGAACTAACCCATCACAGATAGCTGGTATCTAATTCTTCTTGCCACTATATTTAAAAATGTATGCTCACATGTCAAAGACATAATCATACATCATGTTAGCTGTACTGAAAAAAGGCCTAATAGTGCATTCATGTGACACCTCTGCTGACAAAATAGCCTGTGATTTCTCAAAGCGTTTGCACATTCACCTCAGCGGTTTTTGCTGAGTGCTCCCATAGCGTTATCCCCCAGGGTGACTGATGAAAAATTTCCCAAACGCGGGCACACCTTGTGACAAATCCAATGTTTCATGTAATGCATCAGCGATACAAAGGCAAACATATAAACTTTTAATCTTTGCCTGCATTTTGTTTCTGCCAAATTTCGGAGGGGTTCTTGATGTATTGCGCATGCTGCTGTAAGCGCTGGGTGATAAAAGAAACAGAGCGCAAGGAATAATGGACTGGGGCTCACTTTTAGATGGAACTTTTCATTTGAAAAAATCTCATAAACCTCCATGTGCAAATTCAAATTCTCATAGAGAAATAAATGCATGGTTGCATTGCTTATGTTATTGATCACGTTTCACAAACACAGTACACTTCAGTGTCATATTTTTTTAAGGCATTAGAGGCACAAATCCCATATTTATTTGTAGAGAGAAAACATCTGCAGCTTGATAAGTCAAAAATATAGCATTTCAGATAAGAATAATGTATTTCTATGACTATACAGCCGTTGTGAATGCCTCAACATTGGAAGGTAGTGAATAAGTGTAGTGCATGTAATTGAAGGGTATGAATTTAAACGTTCCATGCAAAAAGCAAAATATATGAATGTGAACTATAATTTCTTTAGGCTGTAGGTAGAACTTTTAGTGACTATGTGCCCATGTATTTTATTTCACAACTCTGAAGTCATTTTTAGTGACTTTCACTTATTCGGTTTTTTATGTTCTTTGGCCGACTGCCACTTTTCATCAGAACTGCAAAGCATAAATGCATTTCCACACAGCTCGCAGTCTTCCAGATCAAGTACTTTACAGTATATTCCAACTGCAATCCTTCAAAATATGTTGGATTATTTGAATTCTGCACTGTGCAAAATTCTATTCCATTTTTTGTTTGTTTGCTTGTCCGTTTTGTTGGCTGCTAACTGTGCATCCTACATAGCATGCTTAAGCCTACTCATTATTGCATGCTAATTTATTCACCCTACATTCTTTGCTGACAAACAGTGACACCAACATTTGTCCTGTAATTCCTGCCAGTATTTGAAAGTATCAAGCAAAATGAATCTATAAATACAACAGGAAGGATGACGGCTGTGAAGATGAAGCATATTTGTTATGTAGAAACTGCAGCCAATCTCAGTCAACTTGAAACATCTTTAAGCGCACCAGCAAAAAACTCGAAAACAATTGCAATTGCATATTTATGAGAGTAGAAAGGAGCAATGCAAGTAAAGGTTATTTGGTAATTAGTCTCATGTGAATCGAACAATATGTAACATTTAGCCAAATAAATACACACAGTTTTCACCTTGGCAGAACTTACTAACTTTCATAGATATTAGGATGCTGACTCTGATAATGAGGGACTTCGCTAAAGACCAGACTTCAGCACTATTGTGTTAATGAGATGTAGATAATTATTCCTAATAATAATAAAAAAAACTTTGTCCATGTAGTTATACATAAACTTAGTTGTTTTCATAATGAACATAATTTTGCTGGTTCTAAGCAATTTGAATAAATGTATTTGGAAATATGATATTGGTATTAATTAAAATAAACA
>NW_015638932.1:122245-125332 GCF_001515625.1 Sinocyclocheilus rhinocerous
ATATAGAATATATATATATATATATATATATATATATATATATATTATGTTTGATACTTTGCTTAATTCATGTGATGAACTGTGTGAACTAGAAGAAGAGAACAGCAGCATTTGTTTGCACGTTCTCCCTAGATCTGACATTTGTTTCATCTACTGCAATGATGCCACTGTATATGGCAGGGAAGATTCTAGAATGAAGCTGAGCTCTAAAACATCTGATCTGGCAATGGCGCTCATAGATAGTTCTGCAAAGGCAAATCTAACCAGAATTGCATGGCTCATATCGCTGTGAGGGGTCTCCCACACCACATGGGCTCCAGAGCTGTCCTGAAATCATAGCATGGAAGATAATAATGAATGTATCCAAAAATACAAGTTCATTTTTTTTTATGCAGCTACATGAGGTGCAGTTTGTCTCATTTTCAGAAGTAAAGCAGATTTTTTTTTCCTTGAGAGGTTTGGAATCCTTTGTTATAAAACTGAAGTTTTATATTATATTTTAAGTTTTATATATTAAATCATATATTATCTCAAAATTGTCTTTTTTATCTCAATAAAAAAACAAAAAACACCATGGAATAAAAAAAAAGGAATAAACCAAATAAAAAGGTAATTGTGACTTTTTAATCTCAAAATTTTGACTTTTGACATAAATATAAGTTCACTCAACATTATTTAGTTAAACAATATTTAACACAAATAGACAAATTAAGTATGATCATTAGCTCACAACTCGGACTTTTTGTCTTGGAATTACGAGTTTGCATCTTGACACCTGGCAATTTGTTTTTCCCTCCGACCTCCATGGAACAATAATTCTGAGATTAAAAAAAAGTCTCAATGATATATATATATATATATATCGGCAAGATTCCCTATACTCTTTCTACAATTAAAGTGGTCATCCTTGGGCCTTGCATGAAAGTGACCTCTTATATTGCTATCTCTCTTATTTAGTGCTCATGGTTTGCCTGTACTATTTTCTTTTCCAAATCCACACTTAAATGCAAAGCAGCTTCCTATTAGCATTTTATGACACGTCCCTGTTTAATATACACCACACCAACTGTGTTCTCCTGTTCTGATTTTCCCCTACGTCTTCTAAAACGAAGCGAACAAACACTTCTGCTTTAAATCGCATCACTGCTTCAGGCAGGTTACAACTGCAGCTATTTTGTCAAACCTAACAACAGTGAATCTAAATGAACTGTGCTTTTTAATACTAGTTTTGACAGTGATAACTCTTAGTATTTTAAGCATCTGCAGCTTGATAAATCAAAAATATAGCATTTCAGATAAGAATAATGTATTTCTATGACTATACAGCCGTTGTGAATGCCTCAACATTGGAAGGTAGTGAATAAGTGTAGTGCATGTAATTGAAGGGTATGAATTTAAACGTTCCATGCAAAAATCAAAATATATGAATGTGAACTATAATTTCTTTAGGCTGTAGGTAGGACTTTTAGTGACTATGTGCCCATGTATTTTATTTCACAACTCTGAAGTCATTTTTAGTGACTTTGACTTATTCGGTTTTTCATGTTCTTTGGCCGACTGCCACTTTTCATCAGAACTGCAAAGCATAAATGCATTTCCACACAGCTCGCAGTCTTCCAGAAAAAGTACTTTACAGTATATTCCAACTGCAATCCTTCAAAATATGTTGGATTATTTGAATTCTGCACTGTGCAAAATTCTATTCCATTTTTTGTTTGTTTGCTTGTCCGTTTTGTTGGCTGCTAACTGTGCATCCTACATAGCATGCTTAAGCCTACTCATTATTGCATGCTAATTTATTCACCCTACATTCTTTGCTGACAAACAGTGACACCAACATTTGTCCTGTAATTCCTGCCAGTATTTGAAAGTATCAAGCAAAATGAATCTATAAATACAACAGGAAGGATAACGGCTGTGAAGATGAAGCATATTTGTTATGTAGAAACTGCAGCCAACCTCAGTCAACTTGAAACATCTTTAAGCGCACCAGCAAAAAACTCGAAAACAATTGCAATTGCATATTTATGAGAGTAGAAAGGAGCAATGCAAGTAAAGGTTATTTGGTAATTAGTCTCATGTGAATCGAACAATATGTAACATTTAGCCAAATAAATACACACAGTTTTCACCTTGGCAGAACTTACTAACTTTCAGAGATATTAGGATGCTGACTCTGATAATGAGGGACTTCGCTAAAGACCAGACTTCAGCACTATTGTGTTAATGAGATGTAGATAATTATTCCTAATAATAATAAAAAAAACTTTGTCCATGTAGTTATACATAAACTTAGTTGTTTTCATAATGAACATAATTTTGCTGGTTCTAAGCAATTTGAATAAATGTATTTGGAAATATGATATTGGTATTAATTAAAATAAACATTTGCAAATAGTTAATAATAAACTATGCCATGATTTCATTGAGTGCAGAAATCTTGCCTATTTCATACCTGTTCCATTTGTCATTTATGTGTCAAATATGCATCACATTAAGTTTAAGTTTTTCTTGTTAAAACTTTAATCCAAATGGATCAATATTTTGTATGCAATTGAAATACATAAATCTTAAATTTAGGCCTAAATATGTTGTGATTTCTGCATGATCAGACTTGTGATTTTCATATTGTGGATTATGAAATTGGTAAGAAAAAATAAAATAAAATAAATCATATAAGATTATATAGAAGGAGGGACTGAAGCCATATCTAGAGAGCAGAATATCATTGAGACTTGGAAGTCCCCTAGCAACTGCATAGCAACACTCTGTTAACCACCCACAATACCAGTTATCACACACACAACGTTTTCTGTAAATCCAATGTATATACAGTATATGTGTGTGTGTGTGTGTATATATTGGTGCTGTCAATCGATAAAAAAAAACCTAATTAATCGCACATTTTTCTGAAATCAATCGTGATTAATTGTGATTAATCCCACCTAACATGAACTAACATTGCATTTTTATATTGCAATAATTTCACATTCAATCTTCAAGTTAATGTACAAACAACATAAAGAGAGTATATATTTTTATATTTTTTTTAATGGCATATTTTTTATGAGTGAAGGCCAGTACCAA
>NW_015638932.1:125386-127250 GCF_001515625.1 Sinocyclocheilus rhinocerous
CCCCTACGTCGTCTAAAACGAAGCGAACAAACACTTCTGCTTTAAATCGCATCACTGCTTCAGGCAGGTTACAACTGCAGCTATTTTGTCAAACCTAACAACAGTGAATCTAAATGAACTGTGCTTTTTAATACTAGTTTTGACAGTGATAACTCTTAGTATTTTAAGCATCTGCAGCTTGATAAATCAAAAATATAGCATTTCAGATAAGAATAATGTATTTCTATGACTATACAGCCGTTGTGAATGCCTCAACATTGGAAGGTAGTGAATAAGTGTAGTGCATGTAATTGAAGGGTATGAATTTAAACGTTCCATGCAAAAATCAAAATATATGAATGTGAACTATAATTTCTTTAGGCTGTAGGTAGGACTTTTAGTGACTATGTGCCCATGTATTTTATTTCACAACTCTGAAGTCATTTTTAGTGACTTTGACTTATTCGGTTTTTCATGTTCTTTGGCCGACTGCCACTTTTCATCAGAACTGCAAAGCATAAATGCATTTCCACACAGCTCGCAGTCTTCCAGAAAAAGTACTTTACAGTATATTCCAACTGCAATCCTTCAAAATATGTTGGATTATTTGAATTCTGCACTGTGCAAAATTCTATTCCATTTTTTGTTTGTTTGCTTGTCCGTTTTGTTGGCTGCTAACTGTGCATCCTACATAGCATGCTTAAGCCTACTCATTATTGCATGCTAATTTATTCACCCTACATTCTTTGCTGACAAACAGTGACACCAACATTTGTCCTGTAATTCCTGCCAGTATTTGAAAGTATCAAGCAAAATGAATCTATAAATACAACAGGAAGGATGACGGCTGTGAAGATGAAGCATATTTGTTATGTAGAAACTGCAGCCAATCTCAGTCAACTTGAAACATCTTTAAGCGCACCAGCAAAAAACTGGAAAACAACTGCAATTGCATATTTATGAGAGTAGAAAGGAGCAATGCAAGTAAACGTTATTTGGTAATTAGTCTCATGTGAATTGAACAATATGTAACATTTAGCCAAATAAATACACACAGTTTTCACCTTGGCAGAACTTACTAACTTTCATAGATATTAGGATGCTGACTCTGATAATGAGGGACTTCGCTAAAGACCAGACTTCAGCACTATTGTGTTAATGAGATGTAGATAATTATTCCTAATAATAATAAAAAAAACTTTGTCCATGTAGTTATACATAAACTTAGTTGTTTTCATAATGAACATAATTTTGCTGGTTCTAAGCAATTTGAATAAATGTATTTGGAAATATGATATTGGTATTAATTAAAATAAACAGTTGCAAATAGTTAATAATAAACTATGCCATGATTTCATTTGAGTGCAGAAATCTTGCCTATTTCATACCTGTTCCATTTGTCATTTATGTGTCAAATATGCATCACATTAAGTTTAAGTTTTTCTTGTTAAAACTTTAATCCAAATGGATCAATATTTTGTATGCAATTGAAATACATAAATCTTAAATTTAGGCCTAAATATGTTGTGATTTCTGCATGATCAGACTTGTGATTTTCATATTGTGGATTATGAAATTGGTAAGAAAAAATAAAATAAAATAAATCATATAAGATTATATAGAAGGAGGGACTGAAGCCATATCTAGAGAGCAGAATATCATTGAGACTTGGAAGTCCCCTAGCAACTGCATAGCAACACTCTGTTAACCACCCACAATACCAGTTATCACACACACAACGTTTTCTGTAAATCCAATGTATATACAGTATATGTGTGTGTGTGTGTGTATATATTGGTGCTGTCAATCGATAAAAAAAAACCTAATTAATCGCACATTTTTCTGAAATCAATCGTGATTAATTGTGATTAATCCCACCTAACAT
>NW_015638932.1:127574-127758 GCF_001515625.1 Sinocyclocheilus rhinocerous
ACATTGCATTTTTATATTGCAATAATTTCACATTCAATCTTCAAGTTAATGTACAAACAACATAAAGAGAGTATATATTTTTATATTTTTTTTAATGGCATATTTTTTATGACTGAAGGCCAGTACCAATGATACCAATACTGGTTTCTCTATAAAATAGAGCGTCTATCCCCCCCCGCCATAC
>NW_015638932.1:128007-131147 GCF_001515625.1 Sinocyclocheilus rhinocerous
GCCGTCTCCAATCAAGCCACTTTCAAGAACACGGTCCTCACAGTCACTCATCATCCAGTCTACCATTCACTTCCATGAACTATAGCAGACTCCTTGTATGCTACTTACCTGTGTATACTATTCCCTAGATCCTCTGATGATCCTCCGATGATCCTCCTACTCCGTGTTTCCTCATTGCTGGTCAGCAATCTCTGATGATCCTGCAAAAGACATATATCCTTCATTGCTCAGCTAAGAACCTTTGAACTGTCTCAAGTGCTTCAAACTCACCTGCCATTGAACCTTACGATCTGCTTCCCTATCCTCTCAATAAACCATACCTGTTTACCCACTTACCTGTTGTCTCTGGCTTGATCTGTGACATAAGACCGGACCTGGTGAACCCTTCGGGCCTCTCTCATGCCAGTCACCGCTCCTCAATCTGCCTCTGCCAGTCCCATGGCCATGCCTGCTTCCTATGTGGGTGACGCAGCTGGGTGTGGCGGCTTCCTCCTACAAGTAGCACTCTTCATTGAGATGCAGCCGCAGAAATTCACGACGGAACATGCTAAGGTAGCCTTCCTTATTTCACTCCTCTCTGGTAGAGTGTTGATGTGGGTTAAAGCTATATGGAACGCCAACAGTGCCATAATTAATTCCTATGAGGCTTTCTCTAACCATTTCAAGGAAGTGTTTGGCTTCGCTACAGGAATGCTCTCCGTGTCTGACCAACTCCTGCGGCTGTGTCAGAGCTCCTCTTCCACCAACAATTACACCCTGCAGTTTCGAACACTGGCGGCGACCAGCGTTCATCCGACCTTCCACCTCGCCAGCTGCTTCAAGTTTCTTCTTCGTGGGCAAAAAGGACGGGGGCTTGCGACCATGCATTGATTATCGTGCTCTGAACTCCCAGACGGTGAAACCCAGTTCCCCTGGTCCCCGCCGCACTCGAGGAACTCCGTGGGGCTGCATCTTCCTCCAAGCTGGACCTGCGGAGCGCATATAACCTCGTTCGTATCCGGGAAGGCGACGAGTGGAAGACGGCCTTCATCACCCCCTCTGGCCACTATGAGTACTACGTTATGCCGTATGGCCTAGCCAACTCCCCGTCCATCTTCCAAAGCTTTATGAACGAGGTGTTTCGGGAGTTCCTCCACCACTTCATTATCATCTATATCGATGATATTCTCATATACTTCCGGAACCCGGCCGACCACCGCCGCCACGTGAAGCAGGTCCTCCAGAGGCTCCGCCAACACCATCTCTACCTCAAGCTGGAGAAGTGCGAGTTCCATCACCCCACCATACAGTTCCTCGGCTACATCATAGGCCAGGAGGGTATTCAGATGGACCAGGGGAAGGTAACTGCAGTCAAGGAGTGGCCTCTTCCCCAGGCCGTGAAGGAGCGTCAAAGATTTCTGGGGTTTGCTAATTTCTATCGTCGCTTCATTAAGGATTTCAGTCTGCATACAGCCCCGTTAACCTCCATGCTCCGAGGTAAGCCCAAGTCCCTGTCCTGGAACTCTAGCGCCCACAGGTAACTGCAGTCAAGGAGTTCCCCAGGCCGTGAAGGAGCTTCAAAGATTTCTGGGGTTTGCTAATTTCTATCGTCGCTTCATTAAGGATTTCAGTCTGCATACAGCCCCGTTAACCTCCATGCTCCGAGGTAAGCCCAAGTCCCTGTCCTGGAACTCTAGCGCGCACACAGCCTTCTAAGGACTCAAGACAGCCTTCAGCACGGCCCCCATCCTTCTCCATCCAGATCCCCATTTTCTGTTCATGGTAGAAATGGATGCGTCCACCACCGGAGTCGGGGCCGTGCTATCCCAACTATTTGGTGAGCCTCCATGCCTCCAGCCTTGCGCATACTACTGCAAGAAACTGACCCCAGCGGAGTAGAATTATGATATCGGAAACAGGGAGCTACTCGCCATCAAGCTTGCCCTGGAAGAGTGGCGGCATTGGCTGGAGGGAGCCAACCACCCATTTACCATCATAACTGATCACAAGAACCTCCAATATCTCAGAGACACCAAAAGGCTCAATCCTCGCCAAGCCCGCTGGGCTTTGTTCTTCACACGGTTCAACTTTACCATTACCTACCGTCCTGGAAATCGCAACTGTAAAGCAGACGCCCTGTCACGCTTGCATTCCCCCGACTCACCTTCTGACCCAGAACCAATTCTCCCTCCAGCCCTGATTGTTAGTCCGATACAGTGGAACATCAACGAGGACATCAGAGCCGCCACTCAAACTGAACCCACTCCGCTGGGAGGCCCAGAGGGGAAAACATATGTTCCCATCTCCCAACGTCAGTCCCTTCTGGGCTCAGTTCACAACGTACCGGGCTCTGGACATCCAGGCAGCCAACGGACCCTCTCGCTCCTCCAAGCTCGGTACTGGTGGCCCAGTATGTCCCGTGATGCTATCAGGTACGTTCTGAGTTGCTCAGTCTCTGCCATGTCCAAGACTCCTCGTCACCTCCCAGTAGGCAAGCTCGTGCCACCTACCCATACCACGCCGGCCATGGTCACACATTGGGATTGAGTTCGTGACAGACCTCCCCAAGTCTGATAACAACACCTGTGTCCAAGTGGCAGTAGATCGTTTCTCGAAGGCCTGCAAACTATTTCCCTTTAAGGGATTGCCCACTGCACTTGAAAGTCTGTTTACTCAAGTCTTCAGAAACTTTGGAATCCCCGAGGATATCGTCTCTGATCGGGCGCCACAATTCATTTCCCGCGTCTGGAGAGCCGGCTGTTAGGGGTCACGGTGAGCTGTAGGCCCAGTATGTCCCGTGATGCCATCAGGTACGTTCTGAGTTGCTCAGTCTCTGCCATATCCAAGACTCCTCATCACCTCCCAGTAGGCAAGCTCGTGCCACCTACCCATACCACGCCGGCCATGGTCACATATTGGGATTGAGTTCGTGACAGACCTCCCCAAGTCTGATAACAACACCTGTGTCCAAGTGGCAGTAGATCGTTTCTCGAAGGCCTGCAAACTATTTCCCTTTAAGGGATTGCCCACTGCACTTGAAAGTCTGTTTACTCATGTCTTCAGAAACTTTGGAATCCCCGAGGATATCGTCTCTGATCGGGCGCCACAATTCATTTCCCGCGTCTGGAGAGCCGGCTGTTAGGGGTCACGGTGAGCTGTAG
>NW_015638932.1:133848-134984 GCF_001515625.1 Sinocyclocheilus rhinocerous
TCTTCCAAAGCTTTATGAACGAGGTGTTCCAGGAGTTCCTCCACCACTTCGTTATCATCTATATAGCGATGATATTCTCATATACTCCCGGAACCCGGCCGACCACCGCCGCCACGTGAAGCAGGTCCTCCAGAGGCTCCGCCAACACCATCTCTACCTCAAGATGGAGAAGTGCGAGTTCCATCACCCCACCGTACAGTTCCTCGGCTACATCATCGGCCAGGAGGGTATTCAGATGGACCAGGGGAAGGTAACTGCAGTCAAGGAGTTCCCCAGGCCGTGAAGGAGCTTCAAAGATTTCTGGGGTTTGCTAATTTCTATCGTCGCTTCATTAAGGATTTCAGTCTGCATACAGCCCCGCTAGCCTCCATGCTCCGAGGTAAGCCCAAGTCCCTGTCCTGGAACTCTAGCGCCCACGATGCCTTTGAAGGACTCAAGACAGCCTTCAGCACGGCCCCCATCCTTCTCCATCCAGATCCCCATTTTCTGTTCATGGTAGAAATGGATGCGTCCACCACCGGAGTCGGGGCCGTGCTATCCCAACTATTTGGTGAGCCTCCATGCCTCCAGCCTTGCGCATACTACTGCAAGAAACTGACCCCAGCGGAGCAGAATTATGATATCGGAAACAGGGAGCTACTCGCCATCAAGCTTGCCCTGGAAGAGTGGCGGCATTGGCTGGAGGGAGCCAACCACCCATTTACCATCATAACTGATCACAAGAACCTCCAATATCTCAGAGACACCAAAAGGCTCAATCCTCGCCAAGCCCGCTGGGCTTTGTTCTTCACACGGTTCAACTTTATCATTACCTACCGTCCTGGAAATCGCAACTGTAAAGCAGACGCCCTGTCACGCTTGCATTCCCCCGACTCACCTTCTGACCCAGAACCAATTCTCCCTCCAGCCCTGATTGTCAGTCCGATACAGTGGAACATCAACGAGGACATCCGAGCCGCCACTCAAACCGAACCTGCCGAACCTGCTGGCCCAGAGGGGAAAACATGTTTCCATCGCCCAACGTCAGTCCCTTCTGGGCTCAGTTCACTCAGTTCAAGGCTCTGGACATCCAGGCAGCCAACGGACCCTCTCGCTCCTCCAAGCTCGGTACTGGTGGCCCAGTATGTCCCGTGATG
>NW_015638932.1:136155-145033 GCF_001515625.1 Sinocyclocheilus rhinocerous
GGCGCTTCATAGCCCATTATAGTCAACGGTCGGCTCCACTTACCTCTCTCCTCCATCAGAAGCCAAAGACCCTCTCCTGGACGCCTGAAGCCACACAGGCATTTCTGCAGCTCAAATCCTCTTTCTGCACCGCTCCAGCCCTAACCCATCCAGATCCGAACCATCAGGTCGTGGTGGAAGTGGATGCTTCCACTCTAGGAGTAGGTGCAGTATTACCCCAATGGAAGGGTGAACCCCCCGTACTCCATCCATGCGTGTACTTCTCCAAGAAGATGTCCCCGGTGGAGCAAAATTACGACATCGGGAACCGCGAGTTACTGACCATCAAACTCGCGCTGGAAGAGTGGCGGCACTGGTTGGAAGGGGCTCAACATCCCTTCGAAGTCATAACTGATCACAAGAACCTCCAATATCTCAGAGACACCAAAAGGCTCAATCCTCGCCAAGCCCGCTGGGCTTTGTTCTTCACACGGTTCAACTTTATCATTACCTACCGTCCTGGAAATCGCAACTGTAAAGCAGACGCCCTGTCACGCTTGCATTCCCCCGACTCACCTTCTGACCCAGAACCAATCCTCCCTCCAGCCCTGATTGTCAGTCCGATACAGTGGAACATCAACGAGGACATCCGAGCCGCCACTCAAACCGAACCTGCTCCGCTGGGAGGCCCAGAGGGGAAAACATGTTTCCATCGCCCAACGTCAGTCCCTTCTGGGCTCAGTTCAAAACATACCGGGCTCTGGACATCCAGGCAGCCAACGGACCCTCTCGCTCCTCCAAGCTCGGTACTGGTGGCCCAGTATGTCCCGTAATGTCATCAGGTAAGCCTGAGTTGCTTGGTCTGTGCCATGTCCAAGACTCCTCGTCACCTCCCCGTAGGCAAGCTCGTACCCCTACCCATACCACGCTGGCCATGGTAACACATTGGGATTGACTTCGTGACAGACCTCCCCAAGTCTCATAACAACACCTGTGTCCTAGTGGCAGTAGATCATTTCTCGAAGGCCTGCAAACTAATTCCCCTCAAGGGATTGCCCACTGCACTTGAAACCACTGAAAGTCTGTTTACTCATGTCTTCAGAAACTTTGGAATCCCTGAGGATATCGTCTCTGATCGGGGCCCACAATTCATTTCCCGCATCTGGAGAGCCTTCTTCCGGCTGTTAGGGGTCACGGTGAGCTTGTCCTTCGGCTACCATTACCAGACGAACGGCCAGACTGAGCGTAAGATCCAAGAACTCGGGCGTTACCTCCGGACACACTGTCAGGACGACCAACACAGCTGGAGCCGCTACATCCCTTGGGCTGAGTATGCACAGATCTCCCTCCAGCAGAACACCACCAGCCTCACGCCTTTCCAGTGCATACTCGGTTACCATCCCCCGCTCTCCCCGTGGACAGGAGAGCCCTTGGAGGTTCCAGCTGTAGATTACTGGTTCCGAGCGAGCAGGAGAGTGTGGGACTCAGCTCACGTCCACCTCCAACGGGCAGTGCGGAGGCAAAAGACCTTCGCAGATGCCTGGAGTTCCTCCACTCCCATTTACCATCCTGGAGATAAGGTATGGCTGTCCACCCGGGATCTGCGTCTCCGCCTACCCTGCAAGAAGCTGAGTCCCCGCTACATCGGTCCGTTCTTGATACAGAGGCAGATTAATGAGGTCACCTATCAGCTCCAACTTCCACCCAGGTACAGAATTCACCCCACCTTTCACGTGTCCCGCTCTTAGATGACTTCCATCGCACCCATCCTAATAGTCCCACACCCAGAGGCCGTGGCCGCTCGAGGACCCTGGAGGAGGGGGTAATGTCAGCAAATCCACGCAGTCATTGCCTCAATCATAAGCCACCACTCACACCAGATCACACTCACCTGAATTCTGAACACCTGCCCCTGCCGTCTCCAATCAAGCCACCTTCAAGAACATGCTCTTCAGTCACTCATCGCCCAGTCTACCGTTCACTTCCATGAACGATACCAGACTCCTTGTATGCTACTTACCTGTGTATACTATTCCCTAGATCCTCTGACGATCCTCCGATGATCCTCCTACTCCGTGTTTCCTCGTTGCTGGCCAGCAATCTCTGACGATCCTGCAAAAGACATATATCATTCATTGCTCACCTAAGAAACTTTGAACTGTCCCAAGTGCTTCAAACTCACCTGCCATTGAACCTTACGATGTGCTTCCCTATCCTCTCAAACCATACCTGTTTATCCACTTACCTGTTGTCTCTGGCTTGATATGTGACAATTAGACTTTAAAAAATAACCATCCTAATTTAAGTGAACTTAAAACAATCTTCACATAAACCCATTCTAATAAATGTTTAAATTCACCTGTGCCCTTCAGCAGAAATATACAGAAATTAAAATTGAAGTTATCAAACACTAAATTCTAAATTAAATATAGATGAATCCTTAAAGCTATAAAAGGTATTTTTTCCTCCTTTTATTCTGTATCCGATATCATCAGCTCTCAGAACATGCCAGTGTTTATTGATGATAGACTTTAATGTCTGACTATGAACAGTGAAAGTTGTACAACACATATAAGGAGGTCTTTGAGATGTCTTGGATTTTGATTTAACTGGTGTAGATTTTACCTTTTCAATTGCTTGCTTAAGCCATTTATCAGGATATCCTCTAAGAAGAAACTGTTCGTACATCTTATCGCATTCCACCTCAAAATCATCAGTGTTTGTGCAAATCCTCTTGATTCGAAGAAATTGACTGTAAGGGAGACCTTTCTTCAGAGGAATGTGATGGAAGCTTTTGGCATGAAGAATGCTATTCCGATCCGTAGGTTTTCTATACAGAGTTGTCAATAAAGTATTGTCATCAACACAAAAATAAGTATCCAAGAAACTGATCTTGTTCAAACTTGTTTCCATATTAAATTTGATTGTTGGAATAAGGTTGTTTAAAAGATCAACAAAACGGTCCAAATCATCATCATCTCCTGTCCAAATTAAAAAAATGTCATCAATATAACGTTTATAAAAATATGATAAGACAAAAAAGGATTATTATTGTAGATGTATTCCTGCTCCAAAAATGACATGAAACAGCATGCATAATCTGGTGCAAAAGTCGCTCCCATTGCTGTGCCATTCTTCTGTAGATAGAACTCTTTATTGTATAAAAAAAAGATAAGGCAAAAAAGGATTATTGTTGTAGATGTATTCCTGCTCCAAAAATGACATGAAACAGCATGCATAATCTGGTGCAAAAGTCGCTCCCATTTCTGTGCCATTCTTCTGTTGATAGAACTCTTTTGGAACTTTTTTTTGTTGATCTCTGTGTGTGTCCTGATTGATAATGTGATCTCTTTAATTATCATGTGATTCCTCAAATTAAGATGGCTTCTAGTTTTAACACTGTTAGCTTGGCATTGAAAATGGTCAACATGTGACCGACACGTTTGACTTGTTTCATTCAGTAAATTGCTTATATTGTTCTCATCTAGCTTGTGATGCTTTGATGTTTGAGTGTGCAAACTTTTTTCAAGCTCTTCACCTTTGGGTAACCTTTTTTGGTCAACGCACCTCAGTTGGATTTTTTTGAAGGCGCGGTGAGCCTCTGGCTGCTTATATGCCATAGCTATGCACAAGGTGTTTATCATATATATATTTATATATCCCCGTGGGATTCTTTGAATATAAACTTCAAAGGAACAGCATTTATTTGAAATATTTTGTAACATTATCTAAATGTCTTTATTGTCACTTGTATTTTAGTTTGATTGTATGTATTTTTTTTTTAAATCTTTAAATAAAGTCTTTACTGTCACTTTTAAAGAATTTAATACATCCTCACTGAATAAGTCTCCATTTATTAAAAAAAGAACAGTAGTTAAATACATAAATAAATAAATAATATATATATATAAATCAGTTAGAATTAGCTTAATAAATGCTGTAAAAGTGTTGTTTGTCACTATTTTTGTGAAATATTTTTTGGGCAAGCAACAAAAGTGCTGTACATTTTCAGTTACTTTATATACACAAGTTAGGTTCTTAATGTTAATCTTTAGCCTTACACACTAACATATAGGAATTTACCTTATCTTAACCAATCCCACTGTAGCAAGTGTGCCATTTATGGAGTAACATTGTTAAGAGCGAGTTTTCAGTGCAGCAATATCATTAAACAGACCCAGGCCTTTGATCGCTTCTCTGGGATCAGGGAGTTAAGAATCAAAGTGGTCCGGCAAAACCAACTCATCTGTTCCAGGCTGGCTGCGGTGGTAGGGGGAGCGTGAATGACAGACCTAGATACATCAACAGGCCTCCAGCCACACTGCTCTTCAGTACATCACAGAAAGCGGCTTGCTGTCTGCCGCCGAGACTAATGCAGACGCTCGTTAGGTTCGAGCCTGTGACACCAGTGACCCCTCTGGCCTTCTGCTGCTGTCCACGTTATACCGGCAAGGAGCATGATGCCATTATGTCAGTCTGTGTTGGCAGTGCTAAATAAGGGTCTCGGAGGCCTGGAAATCAGTTAGAATTAGCTTAATAAATGCTGTAAAAGTGTTGTTTGTCACTATTTTTGTGAAATATTTTTTGGGCAAGCAACAAAAGTGCTGTACATTTTCAGTTACTTTATATACACAAGTTAGGTTCTTAATGTTAATCTTTAGCCTTACACACTAACATATAGGAATTTTTTGGGCAAGCAACAAAAGTGCTGTACATTTTCAGTTACTTTATATACACAAGTTAGGTTCTTAATGTTAATCTTTAGCCTTACACACTAACATATAGGAATTTTTTGGGCAAGCAACAAAAGTGCTGTACATTTTCAGTTACTTTATATACACAAGTTAGGTTCTTAATGTTAATCTTTAGCCTTACACACTAACATATAGGAATTTACCTTATCTTAACCAATCCAACTGTAGCAAGTGTGCCATTTATGGAGTAACATTTTTAAGAGTGAGTTTTCAGTGCAGCAATATCATTAAACACACCCAGGCTTTTGATCGCTGCTCTGGGATCAGGGAGTTAAGAA
The DNA here is from genome assembly GCF_001515625.1 of Sinocyclocheilus rhinocerous. NCBI lineage: Eukaryota > Metazoa > Chordata > Actinopteri > Cypriniformes > Cyprinidae > Sinocyclocheilus > Sinocyclocheilus rhinocerous. The sequence continues at coordinate 141,167 of NW_015638932.1, forward strand.
TCAAAGTGGTCCGGCAAAACCAACTCATCTGTTCCAGGCTGGCTGCGGTGGTAGGGGGAGCGTGAATGACAGACCTAGATACATCAACAGGCCTCCAGCCACACTGCTCTTCAGTACATCACAGAAAGCGGCTTGCTGTCTGCCGCCGAGACTAATGCAGACGCTCGTTAGGTTCGAGCCTGTGACACCAGTGACCCCTCTGGCCTTCTGCTGCTGTCCACGTTATACCGGCAAGGAGCATGATGCCATTATGTCAGTCTGTGTTGGCAGTGCTAAATAAGGGTCTCGGAGGCCTGGATCAGTCTGGAGACTCAATATCTGCACATGTGGTGAGGGTAAGAGATGTGAAACCGTTGAAGACAAGGCTTGAAGATGGAGGGAGGCCAGGGAAGTTGTCAGAAAGGCTGTATTTCAATAACTTAGTAGGTCCAAATGGACAAATGCTTTTCTCTTTATATGCACAAGTTAGGTTCTTAATGTTAATCTTTAGCCTTACACACTAACATATAGGAATTTACCTTATCTTAACCAATCCCACTGTAGCAAGTGTGCCATTTATGGAGTAACATTGTTAAGAGCGAGTTTTCAGTGCAGCAATATCATTAAACAGACCCAGGCCTTTGATCGCTTCTCTGGGATCAGGGAGTTAAGAATCAAAGTGGTCCGGCAAAACCAACTCATCTGTTCCAGGCTGGCTGCGGTGGTAGGGGGAGCGTGAATGACAGACCTAGATACATCAACAGGCCTCCAGCCACACTGCTCTTCAGTACATCACAGAAAGCGGCTTGCTGTCTGCCGCCGAGACTAATGCAGACGCTCGTTAGGTTCGAGCCTGTGACACCAGTGACCCCTCTGGCCTTCTGCTGCTGTCCACGTTATACCGGCAAGGAGCATGATGCCATTATGTCAGTCTGTGTTGGCAGTGCTAAATAAGGGTCTCGGAGGCCTGGATCAGACTGGAGACTCAATATCTGCACATGTGGTGAGGGTAAGAGATGTGAAACCGTTGAAGACAAGGCTTGAAGATGGAGGGAGGCCAGGGAAGTTGTCAGAAAGGCTGTATTTCAATAACTTAGTAGGTCCAAATGGACAAATGCTTTTCTCTTTTCTTGGGGTTTTTATGATGGTTTCGATCAAATGGTACATTTTTATTGGGGCAAGTTGTCACACACATTCTGCATGTATATTAACTACAATTCCTATTCACGGAAACATTGATTTGATGATTTTATGTTTTATGTTTTGCAGTTTTACAATTTTATAAAATGATTTTTGCTTCATAAATGTTTAAAATAGCTTTAATCAGCTGATTCCATTGTGAAAACTTATTTTTTTGCTATTTTTATAAAACATTTTGTGCTTCATATAATTGTTCAACTTTTTAATTTTCTTTTACTTTTTCTACATTTTGTGTTTCATAATTGTTTAAAATGGCCTGTAATAGGCTAACTTCATTATGACAACTTATTTTGTTATACTTTTTAAATTTTTACTGATTTATAAAATGTTTTGTGTTTCATAATTGTTTAAAATGGCCTGTAATAGGCTACTGTAAATTAATTTAGCGTGACAACATACAGTGTCACTGGGGCATGTTGTCACAAAAGGTCTTTTTTTTTCTGGGTAATAACGATGGAAATGTTCAGTGACTTTGCTTTTTTGTAAAATAAATCTGCCATAAGAACATATTCACAAGAGTAGAAAGTGTGACACCCAGAAGAACATATTCACAAGAGTAGAAAGTGTGACACCCAGTCTCCTCAATATATATTTATCAGAGGACTAACAGTGAATAGGTTTCATTATCTATATAAAAACCTTATCCTTTTACAAATGTGACGAGTGATGCATAAAAGTGCATTTTTTGTTTGCAAATGCAGTGTTGTTGATTCACAGCTGATTTCTATTTGAGTACATGGAGCCGAAAAGTGTATACTAGCCCCAAAGCAACATGGCCAATACGAATCTGTCAGAATAAAGTAGTTATAGTTGATAAAACAGGAGATACAGTTTGCAATTCAGTCAAGACCTCTGCCTGTCCAAATACTCACAAAAAAAAACTGTTATTAAAAGAACCATATGGATTCTGGTTTTGAGCTCTATGCAATTACCAATACACTCATGAAGCTTCATGAACTTTGTGTGAGCTGTGCTACTAATTTATTCCCCAATATCTATTTCAAACTCCATCAGCTGCTGTATATATGTGTGTATAAAACTTACTGTAAAATGGTAAGTTCTAGTACTTGATTCTGATTGGTCAATAGGTGCGTTTTATTTGTGATAAAGCAGGGCTATGACTGCTTCACCCAATGGTTCTGTGTATTACTGCGCAACATCCTTAGCAGCATAATCAGTATAAAGTTGAAGCTGTTCCATGTATTATGTATGTCAGCAAAATTAACTTTTTTTATTGTTTATTATTTATGTAATGAATTATGAGTGACTCCTGCTGATGTCATTAACCATATGTTGCATCACTAACCTTTAATTTTGAGGCCACAGCTTCCCACGTGTGTGTCTGTGTGGAAGCCCACAGATTCTGATTAGTCAGAGGCGTCATGCCCATTCAAAGTTAGGGGGCACGTGCCCCCTCAGATTTTTGAGCCAAGTGGATTTTGAATGCAGCTTCCAAAAGACAAAAAATAGCCAAATAATATTTTCTATATTTGATACAATCACACCAGCATGATTAAATCGTTCAGCGCGTCATATTATCAGCTGCTAAATTCAAATCTGCGTTTGCTGGTTGGCGCTGAGCCAGAGGCAGACGCGTTTGTACAACGCTGCTTTATAACCAATCACACACGATTCTGTTTGGCCAATCAGAGGTGTTCCGATGAGTCATTGCTAAAATGCCGGTGTTTTGTTCACTCGCTCGAAATAAATAAATAAAACATAAGAACATAAGTTCTATTGTGGCTGCTGTGTGACATATGGGTCATATGTTATTGTTTCAGGGTGCTGACGTCAGATTTAAGTATGAGTCATATTTATCCATGCTCTTTTTGGACTCGGGAAAAGTTTTGACGCTTGAAATGTACAGTATATATTTGTAGTAGACTACAAATGATCTCTTTTATCTCAGAAGATCAAGAAAAATGTAATTCATCATGAAATGTGCCTTTTAATTCAATAGTGTCCTTTCTCTTTGAGTTACTCGAGATTATACCTAATCACTTTGAGTGTGATCTGATGGATTTTTTTATTTTTATTTTTTTCTGCCCTGTTTGATGAGATATGATCTCTTCCAATATCTGGTCAATTATTGTGCATGAATTGAATGCAGTGAGTTTAAAATACATTAAAGTTTGTATTTCAAGGTGTTGTTGATGCATGTCTTCTTAAGAATGGAGGAAATTATATACATTTATAATGCATGAGAATATAATGAAAGAAGCTGGGTGAATCTTATTAGAACGAGTTCAGGTCTGCTTTCACTAAATCTATATTTTCTGTATATTAAAATGTATGATTGATTGATTGATTGATTGATTGATTTTCTTTCTTTTGAAGCACATTAACTTGCTCTCAGTGGTTTATTCATAAAATTGTATTTTTTAATCTGTTTCAGGAATATTTGAAAGACAGTAATGGCGGCGCTTTGAATACACCGGCATCCTAGTTTTCCTCTTCTACTTTGTACTTTGTGATCAACAAACAAACAAGAAAAATTAGGGCTGCACGATAAATCGCATGTGATTGTCATGCACATCTCATCAGTAAAGCCGGTTCTGTGATCTGTGAACAAGCTATGCAAAACCGCGTTCATAATCACAGACAAATCGCCTGCGATTATGAACGCGATTTTTCGTAGCGTGTCAGTGAACTACGGCTCTGTGTATTAAATGCCGCTCTGTCTCAAAG
>NW_015638932.1:145886-147073 GCF_001515625.1 Sinocyclocheilus rhinocerous
TCCTGCAGATTGTAGAGAAAGGTTACAGAATCCAGTTCGGTTCTCGTCCGCCTTGTTTCAACGGGGTCATCCCCACGCTAGTGGGCCCCGAGCAGGCTCTGGTAATGGAAGTAAACACTCTCTTGAGGAAGGAGGCCATCGAGGTGGTCCCTCCTCTCGAAAGAGAATCCGGGTTCTACAGCCGGTACTTCATAGTTCCGAAGAAGGATGGGGGGTTGCGTCCGATTTTAGATCTGTGTCAGTTGAATCGCTCAGTTATGTGACTGAAGTTCAAGATGCTCACTATCAAACAGGTTGTCTCTCAAATCAGGTCTGAGGACTGGTTTGTCACGATAGATCTAAAAGATGCATATTTCCATGCCTCCATCCTTCCTCAACACAGGAAGTTCCTGAGGTTTGCTTTCGGGGGAAGCTTACCAATATCGGGTTTTTCTGTTCGGCCTTGCACTCTCACCCCGCACTTTCACGAAGTGTGTGGATGCTGCTCTGGCTCCACTGCGACTCCAAGGCATCCACATACTAAATTATATCGATGATTGGTTGATTTTAGCTCAATCAGAGCAGACGGTGGTTCGACATTGAGATGTCGTTCTCTCCCATATGAAAGAGTTGGGGTTAAGACTAAATGCAAAAAAAAGTTTGCTTTCTCCATTACAGAGGACCACTTATCTGGGTGTGGTGTGGGCCCTTCCGCTTCGCATGATCAAGGTCACGCAGTGATGCTTTCGTGCCGTGGACATGTGGAGGAAACCTTGGTTCTTGTCACAGGGCCCGGCGCTGGGAGTTCCTTGTCGTCGCGTAACGTTAATGACAGATGCGTCCCTCACCGGTTGGGGTGCGGTCATGAGTGGCCACTGGCCCGCGATCTGTGGAGCGGTCGCCATCTCACTTGGCACATCAACTGCCTGGAGATGCTGGCTGTATTTCGAGCACTGAAATACTTTCTCCCAGACCTGAGAGACCGCCATGTGTTGGTGCGCACCGACAACACATCGGTGGTCTCTTATATCAACCACCAGGGAGGTCTGCGTTCGCACCCCTTGTACAAGCTGGCACACCAGATCCTTGTGTGGGCCCAAGGGAAGCTCCTTTCTCTAAGAGCCGTTTACATCTTTGGGCATCTCAATATGGGAGCAGACGTCTTGTCGAGGCAGGGGCCGAGGCCCGGGGAATGGATGCTTCACCCC
>NW_015638932.1:147253-148792 GCF_001515625.1 Sinocyclocheilus rhinocerous
CACCAGATCCTTGTGTGGGCCCAAGGGAAGCTCCTTTCTCTAAGAGCCGTTTACATCCCTGGGCATCTCAATATGGGAGCAGACGTCCTGTCGAGGCAGGGGCTGAGGCCCGGGGAATGGATGCTTTACCCCGAGGTGGTGAAGCAGATATGGGGAGTTTTTGGTCAGGCTCAGGTGGACCTCTTTGCGACTCATGAGACATCGCAATGTCCCCTCTGGTACTCTCTGACTCATCCAGCTCCACTGGGGCTGGATGCTATGGTACAGACTTGGCCGAGGCTTCGTCTGTACGTTTTGTCTGCTCCCGGGAGTTCTGGAGAGAGTGGGCCGGGACGGGGTCCGTCTGCTACTAGTAGCCCCGTTCTGGCCGGGCCGAGTATGGTTCTAAGTGGAAACTCTTCACTTCCTGGTGTATAGATTGCCAGCTTGACCCAGTTAACTGCCCGGTCGGTTTAGTGCTAGAGTTCTTGCAGGCTAGATTCTCTGCAGGGTTGACCCACTCCACCCTGAAGGTGAACGGGGCGGCTAAACCTCCATTTGAACCTATTGAGGAGGTTTCAGATCGAGTCTGAACGCTTTGGGAACTAGGGTTACATACGTAACCTTGAGACGTTTTCATCTTGCCACTTTCTTGGTAAAGAAAACACATTTTTGCTCAAATCAATCAAAATGGATTTATAGCGTTTTGGAACCAAACTCTTTATTTGGTTAAAGGAATTTTGTTTTTGTTTTTGTTTAACTACTTCTTAAGCTACAAAGAGTTTAAATATGCAGTATTGTAACTACATGTTTGAAACAAATTATTTGACTCATATGGATGTGTGGCTGCTCTCCTCATTTTTTTTATTGTTATATCATGTAAAGCATAGTCATAAATCAAGTAGTATCAAGCACTGCTAAAGGGCCTATTTAGCAGAAACGCTGCTAGTACCTCAAACTTTGAAATATTAAAGGTTTCTCACACTTGAAATAGTTAAGCCTGGGTAATTCTGAACCCTGAGTAAATGGGATAATGAGTTATCTTATTTTAACTTTCACATTAGTTAACAATTAATCCTGGTTATTCATAATCTGATTTATCACATTATATATTCCTAAACCCTGTGTTTATTTTATTATTTGTATACTTGTAGCCTTAGAGATGCATTAACGAGAACACTAGTGTGCTATTTATGGAGGCTATATCTTTAACACCAAGCATTTCTGCAGACTCTGTTGATCTTCTCCTTGATTCCTGTAACACTAGAACGTTTTTAAAACGTACATAAAATATTTTTAATAAAACATTCAAGTCTCCCAGTCACTGACTTTTACTAAAATCATAGCTGCGGGAACGCATTTTGAGCTGGGGGTGCTGAGAAATTAAATGGGGGTGGGGGTAGATTGGGGTCACGTGACAAGAGTGGTGCGAGAAGACTGACACTATATGATGGCGGATCCAAAGCGCAACTTTTGTTAATAAAACTTTAATTTTGTTTGTTTAATAGCCTATAAGTGAGTGTCTTTGTTGCTGGGTTTTCATTAAAAAAATAACAATGA
>NW_015638932.1:148870-150149 GCF_001515625.1 Sinocyclocheilus rhinocerous
GGCTATATCCATCTTATTCATTTTGTTAATACAAGGTAGATGTTTAATATATGCGAATTTGCCATTGTATTATTTTATGCCTGATGTGTTTTAATTAATAAGATAATAAACCACAAACTACGATCGTTTTAAGGTAGCCTAGTAAGGGGAAATCCATAGGGTATTTATTTGTGTTAAATGCGGGTAAAACATATCCGTATTTATTTTGTTAATAAAAGTTCAACGTTTAATATAGGTGAATTTGTCATTGTACAATTTTATTGTATAGCCTATGTTTTAATGAGCCATAAGCATTCATACATACATGAGCCATAAGCATTCAGCCATAAGCATTATCGTAATTTTTACTTTATTCTTAAAATATTATGATGTTAATCTTATTTATTTTTAAACGTGGCACAAACATGCTGCCGTATAGGCTTCTGAATGCAAACACAATTTTGGAACAGCAGCCCAAAAACAAACAAACAAAAAAATAAAAATAAAAAACAAACAAAAAAAAGTAAAAAAAAATAGTGAGGGATATTTGAATTATTTGTTAATAAACGAATGTTTTCTGAGTCAAAGTTGCAAAAATGAATTTGATGAACCTGACTCGCCATCTCCTCATTGGACGTGCCTTTAGAGAGAAATGCATCTTTACGGATTACATAATGAAAGAGTTTTTGTTTTCGATTTGAATTATTTCGTTTTAAAATAGTAATTTAAAGCATTCTATAGATATATTTATCATGTCGGTGAAGCACTCCTGCTCAAGACCAAGAGGACAGAAAGCGCATCCTGTTTGTTTTCCTTATTTTACAAAAGCACACGGTTTTGTTGATATGGTGAGTGCACACAAATACAAGTAGACCCTTTGCAGTTCCGAATGGTTACCTTTATGAGCAAAAATGACGGCGTATTTTTATGTTTTCACTGTTATTTAAAAAAAAAATTCAAGTGATCGCGCTGGCACCTCCATGTCCTGCTAAGTGCGCTTTAGCGTCCACTCTCCGCACAAACGATTGGATATGTGCCTAACAGCGCTCATTTATCTAGGTTAAATATTTAAATTAATACTGTGAAATGCATGATGTGTTTTATGTCTGTTTATTTTAGGCGAGTCATGTTGGTTTGAGAAGGCTGAATTAATCAAACATAATGCTCAACTCATTGTCTGCCGCTGCCGCTCGGTCGTTCCTTTAAAATAAAGAAAATATGACCACTTTGCCATTAAAAACCAAAACTGAACTATTTTAATAGCTGGGTAATGGGGGTAATGGGGAGAGAAAAGTCACGG
>NW_015638932.1:152574-153258 GCF_001515625.1 Sinocyclocheilus rhinocerous
GATCAGAAGATGTTAAAGAAATAACATCATCCTCCAGCGGCTCATTCTCGTCCATAGCCGACGAGTGAGAGAGGGAAAGCCCCTCTTTAAACTCATCGGCCATGTCCACCTGCGATCCCCACGAGCTCATTCTCCTCTGTGCCTCAGCAGCGGCGGGTCCTGGGATGCACACATCCTCTAAACGTTCTGCTAGTGCTTGCCTTAACAATAGGATAGAGATTGCTCTTACCACGTTCAAATAAAACAGTCAGTGAAGACGAAAAAGAGAATGACATGTTCTCCCGGTACCTATTTATACTAATAGTCGCACCGGTAGAGACGTCATGGGCTGTCGCCGGCCAACGTGTTCTTGGTGTTTTTTCAATGTATGCTTCAGACACGGGTCACGACGAGGCGTTCCCCACAGCGACCCCTAGAGGACGCAGTTCGAAGTTCCCTTGAAAGGGAACGTCTCAGGTTACTTATGTAACCATGGTTCCCTGAGTAGGGAACGAGACACTGCGTCCTCTAGGTTTCTTGCCATGCTGCGGACGCAAGCTTCAGACGAAGAAGTGAATGATGTGTGCTCCCGGCGCCTATTTATACTATAGTCGCACCGGTAGTGACGTCATGGCTGTCGCCAGCCAACGAGTTGGTGTTTTTTCAATGTATGCTTCAGACACAGGTCACGACGAGGCGTTCCCC
>NW_015638932.1:153272-158102 GCF_001515625.1 Sinocyclocheilus rhinocerous
CGAGTCGTTCCCCATAGCGAACCCTAGAGGACGCAGTTCGAAGTTCCCTTGAAAGGGAACCACAGTTAAAAAGGATATTAAGATATATTTTGTACCTCTTGAGTTACAGACGTACAAACTTCAGAAAAATGATGTTTTTGGCACTCCAAGAGGTATGTTCTATGCAATTGTCTTGATAGAGGGAAACACGGTACATTTCTACTTTCAATATGATTTGTTCTTCAGACATTGTTCTTTAAATACAATAAGTATCAGCTGTATGCAAAGTGACCACATTTGGTTTCCATCTATTGAAAATGGGTAAAACTCAACAAACTAGACACCGAGTCACATTCGGCTCACCATATATCTGGGAATGAATCATATATGACCTTAAAAATGAAGATTTTTAAAATGTAAAATGATATTGGTATATCTTTAATATCTCTTTAGTTACAGGCAACTGATCTCTGTGTGAAAATAACAAAATTATGTTGCCTTCTTTCTACAGTATTTTTTACCCCTCTGTAATCTGGCTCTGAATCTCAGGTGAAATTTATCATTTTGACCGTCCTCTACAAAATAATGGGTTACTCAGTAAATATAATGTACATCCATGACTTTTATTATTTTGGCTTTCATCGCTATACATGTTTATCTTTTTTCAGAAAAAAAAAATATAAACAAAATAAAAAATCTGAGCCAGGGACATTTCCTTGTGTTGACCCGTACAATCATTTTTTATTTAAATAAATTAATAAATAAATAAATCCTCATTACATTTCCCCAGTACCCATGTAGTACATGTAATTATTGGCCCTGACACAGCAGTATCCTTTTAACTAGATGCAGGTCAAGTTCAACCAGACTGACTAAATCAGCAGGAACATCTGGTGGGTTTTCTTCAAGGTTAAGTAGCTCCGCTCCTTCACAGCCTCCAATTAAAATACCTTTAGCTAGATTAATGCACAAAACCTACATCCAACAAGATAATTAAAGCATGCTTATTAAAAGATAATCACACATATTACACTGATTACCATTAAAGTCACTCAGAATTATTCATTTTAAGATTCAAGTGTGCAAAGTTGAACATGCATATTATGCATTTTATTTATTTATTTATTTATATTTGGAAGCATTTAATTTTATTTAGATCAATTTTTATGGATATCTTTAAGTACTGAATTAAATATATATAGCCTGTGGATTGATGTTCCATAGGTATTGAAATATATATTGGGTAAACGTCAGAAATATCCCAATGTTCTCTCTTTTTCTGCTAATTTTCCATCCGTTTTTCAGTTTTATGAGGTCACAGGCAAGTATCATTGATGATTAAGATAAAGACGGAGCACTAAATTTGCCTTTCCTATTTTATTTGATGGTTATAACTGTGTACATTGTGGATGACTTGGCTGCATTGCCTACTAAGAGGTTTTGAAGGTCAGCAGTGTTCTCAGATGTAGATGAGCACTCATCATTTTTATTGACAGATTCAAAATGACTTTGATTCCCCCTATCCCACCCCCCTACAGTATCTACTGCTTTTCAAAATGTCCTGCCAAATTTTCTTCACTTACACGTCTGGAAAGTTAAGCCACTGGAGGCTACACACAAGTTGCAATTTCACTTAACTTAATGGGGCTTTTAAAATCATACTGGTGGTTATGATCTAATAAACCACATTAAAACCTTGATTAAATTTCCTCTACAACCCATTTACATTTCATTACAAAATCAGCCAATGATTTAGGACTGCAATTTTGAGGTGATATACAGGAAAATTTATATTCACATCGGGGGGCAAAAAAGCTGAGCTTTGGAAACTGCAGGCTGTAGTGTTGGGGTTGTCCACCAAGCTTGGAAAAATTACATTTTAAATGTCATGAGATGTTGTGCAGCTGCACAATTCAGACTAGGCTGTGCATATTTCCACGCTAGACCAGGTGGGGAAACTCTATTCAAGAGTCAATAGTACACTTGAACTGAGTTTACCAAACGCCCAAACATGTAATTGCACACTTAAGCAACACTTGAAACATTTCATTGCATCAGAGGCCTAAAAGAAATATAAACCAACTGGCATTGAGTGCATTTTGCATTTGCTATGTTTAAAGGGGTCATATGATGCGATTTCAATTTTTCCTTTTTCTTTGGAGTGTTACAAGCTCTTGGTGCATAAAGAAGATCTGTAAAGTTGCAAAGACTAAAGTCTCAAATCCAAAGAGATATTCTTTATAAAAGTTAAGAGTCAGCCACACCTACCTAAAACGGCTCGTTCTAACACACCCCCACATATCTACATCACTATGTGGGAAGATTTGCATAACACCGCCCAAATGTTCACACAAAGAAAGAAGGAGTAACTTTTATTCTCGCTGTAGTATTGTTGACACTGCAGCCATGTCGTGTTTTGAGGGCCTATGGAGAAATGAAGTATAGTTTTGTTTGTATAGTTCTTCCTCTGATTGGCAAGCTTTGTACTGAATGGAAATTGAATTAGAGAACTACTGCACTCAGTGCAGTGAAATATATTTGATTTTGTGACGAGGAAGCAACTCTGAATGTTTCTTTTAAAACAGAGTTTGGGGTCAGTACGATTTTGTAATGAAAGAATTGTCTTAGTCCGAAAATACAGTAAAAACAGTAATATTGTGAAATATTTTTGTACAGTTTAAAATAGCTGTTTTCTATTTGAATATATTTTAAAATTCAGTTAATTCGTGTCATGACAAAGCTGAATTTTCAACATCATTACTCCAGTCTTCAGTGTCACATGATCCTTCAGAAATCATTCTAATATGCTGACTTGCTGCTCAAGAAACATTTTTTTAGTTTTATTACCAATGTTGAAAACAGTTGTACTGTGTTATATTTTAGTGGAAACTCTTGTACATTTTTTTCAGGACTTTGAATAGAAAGTCCAAAAGAAAAGCATTTATTTGAAATCTTTATACGGTACATTATAAAACATTTTAAATGTCTTTATTGTCACTTTTATTTTAATTCAATTTTATATATCCTTAATGAATAAAAGTACAGATTCGTTCAAGAAAACAATCAATCTTACTGAATCTTACTCAAACACTGCCCTGTCTTCCAGCAGACAGTCCCACCAAAACTCATGCAATTAGTTGAGCCAATATTGCTAATTAATGTATATAAATGTACTTACCACCGGCTTACTTGTCTTTTCATTTTAAAGTGGCACACTATTTTAACCTCTGAAAAACTGACACACTTCACATTTAATGCAATGGTTGGTATTTGAAATGATAACTGAGATGTTGATTGTCAAAGAATGGCGAAGCAATTCTGTCTAAAACAAAAACAAAAATCTTATACAACAGCATTTCAGCCGTTGGACCATTTTTATGAAAAGGGATAAATCAAGCATATAAATTGTTAATTTAAAACGTATAAATATACTATTACTGTCTTAATTGATTAGATTTTTAGAAGGCACAATAACTTCTTTCTTATTTACAACTCTGTGATTGCTGCGTAAAAATATGAGTTGATATTTGCATTGATCTGACCATAAACAGCAAGAAAGGCTTATTGGAAATGAAAATTAATTCTCTGCCACGAGGTGGCGCTTTAGGAGCACTGACATATTGCGGTTTCCCCGGTAACGGCTGTACACAAAGCAGCTCAGCAGGTTTTGACTTGAAATGTGCAAAGCTCATATTTATATTTAATGACATCATTGCCTTTTGAAGTTTAATCCAGCAGAATCGCACTCTTGTCTTTCCGTCCCCAACTGTAAGACCTCTTGAAATTATAATTAAGACATTTCTTATACCATTTAACGTATTTAAAACTTTTTTATGGCCTTAAGTTTGATACAACTCACTTTAGGAGTTTTTAAGGACCCGCGGGATATCTGTATTTAAGATAGCCCGTCAGGCAGAGTGGTGATACATTTTGGTAGCCCGAATGGAAAACACAATAGCCCCGGGACGTTGGGCTAGCGATTTTGCGAGCCCTGATTATGCCATTCCAAACCAAGGGACTGAAGCTTGCAAGCTTCAAAAATGACTTAAAAATGGCATCATAGATATCATAAAAGTGGTCCCTACTCAGGGTATTAACGTTAACTAAAACTAAAACTGAAACTAAAATTAAAACCATAAAATAAAAAGTCACTTGAAATAAAATTTCAGCTTCTTTTATTTCATCCAAAATAACTAGTGCTGTCAAACGATTAATTGCATCATTTTTATTCCATTTATTATGTCTATATAAATACACACATATGCAGTATATAGTTTGAAAATATTTACATGTATTTGCATGTATATATTTCTATTCATATAATTTATATTATATATAAATATATTTAATATATAAACTTAACATATTTTTCTTAAGTATATACTGTACATGCATGTGTGTGTATTTTAAGCAAGAAAGGCTTATTGGAAATGAAAATTAATTCTCTGCCACGAGGTGGCGCTTTAGGAGCACTGACATATTGCGGTTTCCCCGGTAACGGCTGTACACAAAGCAGCTCTGCACGTTTTGACTTGAAATGTGCAAAGCTCATATTTATATTTAATGGCATCATTGCCTTTTGAAGTTTAACGTTAACTAAAACTAAAACTGAAACTAAAATGAAAACCATAAAATAAAAAGTCACTTGAAATAAAATTTCAGCTTCTTTTATTTAATCTAAAATAACTAGTGCTGTCAAACGATTAATTGCATCATTTTTATTCCATTTATTATGTCTATATAAATACACACATATGCAGTATATAGTTTGAAAATATTTACATGTATTTGCATGTATATATTTCTATTCATATAATTTATATTATATATAAATATATTTAATATATAAAC
>NW_015638932.1:158249-162895 GCF_001515625.1 Sinocyclocheilus rhinocerous
TGAATTAAAAGGAACAATTTATTATATATCCTGCAACATGTAAGGTTATGAGCGTAAGGTTTAGAACCTGTGTGTTACATGATAACTATGCCTATAACTCTTTATTTAAATCTGTATTCTACTCATACTTTTTATATTTCATGACTTAAGCAACGTTCAAAAAGAGCATATGAGTTGCATTTCCTCCCTTTTGTATTATCCCACTTTTCATGCTCCATATGATGTCTGATATAGCAATATCCCCAAGTTACCTGAAATTACAATGGTAGGCATAGAAATTGATGCGCTCTGATAGTTAACTGCCCACATGTAGGTCCCAGCGCATCTGCCTCTATAGCTCCTAGTTGTCTACAGATTTACAAACATTTACAAACTTGCAAACACAAACAATATGTAACTTTTTAACAGGTTGCATCAGCATTAAATGAATAGTAGAAATATGAAAATAGAAATAGAAATATGATTATTTACTCACCCTCAGAGTCCAACAGCTAATAGCAGTCCAAACAGCTGATAAAAACATAATCCACAAATAGGGATGTTCCAATCAGGTTTTTTGTGCCCCCGATCCGAGTCATTGAATATTAAGTGTCTGCCAATACCGAGTCCCAATCCGATACTTTGGTGCACACTTCAAGTACATTAAAGTTATTAAAATCAATCCAAAGTATACAGAGTTGTGTAGGGAGTAAAATAGGTATATGTATGATGTATGTTTATGTATGTATATACAGATGTATGTTACAATGGTAGACATTGTAAACAGGCTTTGTGGTCACAATTATGAATATGGGACTATATATAAACGTATTGTTGCATCAAATACAAAGTGTGCATCAAATACACTGAACACGGAAGCTCAAATCTGTGTGACTCGCTAGAACAGACCTCACTGTTTCTTGCGTGTCACATGCACATTTAAGCGTCTTCTTTTCTTTTTAATGGTGGTTGGCAAAAAAAAAATGTCAGTTTTACATGCATTCTAAATCATAAACATCTTAAAGACATTTTAAACGTCTATTTGACATCTGATAGGAAACATCCCATAGATATATTGCAGATGAGCAAACACTCTAAAAAAAAATAATAAAATACATCCATGCTGCCCGCAGCCATATCACCCTGTAGCCCAAGACTGGTTGCCCACTGAAGCTAAGCAGGGTTGAGCCTGGTCAGTACCTGGATGGGAGATCTCCTGGAAAAACTAGGTTGCTACTGGAAGAGGTGTAAGTGAGACCAGCAGGGGGTGCTCACCCTGTGGTCTGTGTGGGTCCTAATGCCCCAGTATAGTGACGGGGACACTATACTGTAAAAAGCACTGTCCTTCGGATGAGACGTTAAACCGAGGCCTGACTCTCTGTGGTCATTAAAAATCCCATGGCATTCTCAAAAAAAGTAGGGGTGTATCCCTGGTGTCCTGGCCAAATTCCCTCCAGTGGCCCTTGCCAATCATGGCCTCCTAATAATCCCCATCCACAGAATTGGCTCTATCTGTCTCTCCTCTCCACCTGTAGCTGGTGTGTGGTGAGCGCACTGGTGCCGTTGTACTGTGGCTGCTGTCGTATCATCCAGGTGGATGCTGCACACTTGTGGTGGTTGAGGAGAGACCCCCCTCATGATGATTGTAAAGTGCTTTGGGTGTACATCAATACACAATAAAACGCTATATAAATGCCTCATTCATTCATTCATCTTGAAGATGTAAATGCAGAATTCAAATAGACGTCTCCGTGATGTACGTGTGTTATCAGGGACTGCACTGCACCGGCATTGACAGCTGACATAAAATAAGGATCGGACTGAGGAGAGACGATACAGATCAGTAAAAAAAAAAAAGGTTGATTGGCCCTGATCCTGATCCTTGAGATCGGCTCGGGACATCCCTATCCACTAATAATCCACACAACTCCAGTCCATCAATTAATGTCTTGTGAAGTAAAAAGATGTGTGTTTGTAAGAAACAAATCCATCTTTAAGGGGTTTTTAACTTTAAACTGTCGCTTCTGGCCAAAATGCGAGTCCATAATCCATCATCTTTCTCCCCTGATTCAGAAAAGACAGCTTTTTCACTGGAGAAAGCAATATTATGGATAGAAGACTCATATTTTAGCTGGAAGCAATGGTTTGAAGTTTAAAAAAAATGCCTTATTACAAATTTATTACAAACATACAGCTTTTGATGTCATAAGACTTTTGATGGACTGATAGACTGAAATTGATGGACTGGAGTCGTGTGGATTTTTGTGATGTTTTTATCAGCTGTTTGATTCTGATGGCACCCATTCACTGCAGAGGATCCTTTGGTTAGCAAGTGATGCAATTCTAAATTTCTCCAAATCTGTTCCCACCAAACTCATCTACATCTTGGATGGCCTGAGGGTGAGTACATTTTCAGCAGATTTTCATTTTTGATTGAACTATTCCTTTAGCTGATTCAGTATCTCCAAAAAGTTGATGTAGCGTTGCCAGAAGCACATTCCTCTCGTTTCCAGTACTTTCTTTCTCTATGCAAGCCTCTGGTTGGGATTTGGCAAAACCAAGGGACTGCAAGTCCTTTTACAATGCAAATTGCACTTCCTTGTGAGGTTCTTAAACTTGGATAACCTTGTCTGGCAATGTATAATCCAGATTTTTCCTGGAGGGAAGAGCAGACGAAAGTAACTATAAGAGCTGAGTACTACTAGCCTGTCAACAACCCTGAGACTGTCCAATTGACTCTGAAAATAAAAGACAGTAAAGACTGAGTGTAAATAACTACAGAATTCAGTCACTATAAATAATCATTATGTACAGTAAATTTAGCAATCATTGTGCCAAACATGACAGCAGATATGTTGTGATTTAAGATAATCACCGGACAGCAGAACTATGATTTAAATATAATGGGCAGCATTAAAGGGATAATTTACCTAAAAATGAATTGTTTTTCATCATTTGCTCATTCTCATCTCATTGCAAACCCGTGATGTTCTTTCTTCTGAGGAACATAAAATATTATGTTTCAAAAATGAATAATTTAATGCACCTGTCTCAAAATTGCACTGCTCATCTTTTCCAAAAAGGCCCGGGAACAGTGGAAAATTACAGAGGAGATCAGACATGCAAGGATCTTGCTGACTGTCCTCAAAGTCTTTTTTGTGCCTAGATCTATTTATGAACAAAAGACTCACTGGAGTGTTGAGCTCTGGTCATCCGAGGATTAATTTATCACATTTCTGGTGGAAGGTCTTGCGCAAATTTAATTTGCGCCTAGAAGTTCTGGATAATTTCAAGTGCATGAAAAAGTAATCCAAAGAAATTAATTTATTGAATAGGATTCTTTCTACATAAAGTGCAAATTGATTTTGAAACCTTGTGGATCCCCTCTTGAGCTTATTTGGAATTCAATTAATTATGCCACACCACAAATCTATAGAGGAAGGAATTGTTTTCTGGTAATTACCATCATTTTCCCATTTCAAATGGATGTCTTTATCCGAATTACAGATACTGAGAATGACCTTCCATGTTTTTGTTGTCCTGGATAAACGTGTCAAGTTTGTGTAGTTAATGTGTGAGGTAACACTTTATTCAAGCATGTGATAATGCGATGCATTCTGGGTTTCTTTGAAACAACGACTAAGACTGAATGATGAATCCACTCTTAGCATCCTCTCCATTATCATCTGTCAGCATAATGTGAAATACTTCCTCGTCAACGTGCTCTTTAGCAAGGAGGTTATTAATGTGTGCTGACTTTGCTGGGCCAGATTGAAATGGCTTCCCTAATTGAACACAGCCTGTACTACAGATTCTGCATGGAGTGCTGCACAAACTGATAGTTTGTAAGATTTTAGGGATTTAGCACATAAATCTCCTGAGGTTGTTGAATTTTTTTCAAGATTTTACCTCGAAAAACCCTCTTATGCTCACCAAGAATATATTTATTTGATAATAAAAATAGAGTTAATAACTTTTGTGAACAGACTATTGGAAAATGTTATTGTTCACGTTATTTTAATTTTTAAAAGCTGTTTTCTATTTTAAAATATTTTAAAATGGAATTAAATTATTTGATGGCAAAGCTGAATTTTCCAGTCTCCAGTTGCACATGATTCTTCAGAAATTATTGTAATATGCAGATTTTATGCAGAAAATGAGTCCAGGGAGTGAATTTCGAGGGGGACGGCATTTAATTTCCAACTGGTTAGGTTTATTTGGAAATCAAAGTGATTTCTATATTTTATCCATTCAAAAGTCTACAAAAGTTTTACCCAGTTCTGCACATAAACGTAGCGCTGTGTTTATAGTTCGACACGCAGTGCCGTCTTTTGCCATTTAATACCTGCAGACTGCAGCCAATAGAGCCGTCTCAGTGATAAGCCGTAAAACAGTGATTCTGTCCAAATTCCCTTACATATTATTGGTGGAGTTCCCTTTAAAATCTTAAATGATTCCCTTTGAGCTAAATTGACCTGTTTCCCTTACAGCTCATACGTTTGTGATTTTCACACCGTTTTTTTGTTTTGTCTTTTAGGGTGCAAATAAGCAACAGGAGATGTTGTATCGGACAAAGTATTTTTAATTTGTTTCATATGCTTCAAATTGTCATATTAAGTTGATATATATATATATATATATATATATATATATATGGGTGCTACATA
>NW_015638932.1:163841-165886 GCF_001515625.1 Sinocyclocheilus rhinocerous
ATTAAGTTGATATATATATATATATATATATATATATATATGGTTGCTACATATAATACAATATAAAAATCATTATATAGATATTTTTAATATATGTACATAAAAAAATACTATAGGGATTTTGTATCTTCATATAAACAGAGAATGTACATATGTGAAAATTATATATCGTCGTATGAGTAATATATGGAAATTTCGCTCCTGATATAGGGCAATATGTATGGCTCAAAAAGGTTGTCCTGAAAATATCCTGCAGTCATGACTTTAAAAGGCTAATTCTACCTTTTTTAACTTGTTTATATAAATTCATGTATTTAGATTGATTCAGTGATGCTGAATCATATTTTGAGTTGATAAAACCAGTTCATTTAGACTATCCTTTTTAGGTTTTAATGTCTGGAACTTCAGGTCTTCATGATATCTCAGTTTTCCAAGTAATTTTAAATTCACCAGGAGCTTCAGCAGATGGTTCAATTTTGTGAATCCAAATTCAACCATTCAGTTCCCAGTGCCAATGCATCAAAGCAATCACCAGGACCTTTTCCTGTACAAGCTCAAATACATGTTTTCACACTTTACTGTAAGCTGTTTTTTTCTTTTTTTGCTACCTAGCAGCCAGACCTTTTCATGTGGTGGCATGAAGCTTGCAGTGCTTTGAAGCGCTTTACACTGAATATAAATGTACTTGTCAGATACAGAGAAAAATAAATAAATAACAAGGTCTCCCTGTCTTTGATGTCAAATGTCCATACCTGGGAAGTAACATCTCAGCAGAGATGCTTTTATACAGAACTGTATACCATTACTCTGTCTATTTAAGTTTGTCTTGATGAAACGCACATGAAAGCCAACATGATCTATATTTAATTTATTATGGACACACTGATTTATGGAGTCAAAGATCGTCAAAGGGTCTCACTGGTTGCTCATTTTGAATTTGGTGAGACAGCCATGGGCCGAGAGTAACTATAGTTTTCTGAGACTGTCACACTTTTTACATGTGAATAGGTCTTAGGGTAAGTTTATTTTTGAAAGTTATTTTCTGTAAGATGCAAGTCTGACTACAGTCTTGGCTAAAAAAAATAAATAAATTATAAAACAAAAAATTGCTACTAAGCATTTGCAACATTATTTCCCAGGAAAACAGACAGAGAGGGCACTGAGGAGGGGCATGTTGTCACAATGGACCCTGTAAAAAATATGAAACACACAATACGTGTTTTGTTTAATTACAGAAATTATTTGAATTAAATTGCATAAATTATACAGAAATATAAAACATTGCCTCTTCCTGTAAAAAAAAAAGTATACTTTAGCATAGTTTTAAAAAATATTAATTATTAAAGAAATAATATACTTTAAAAGAATATACTTAAGTGTGAACTGAATGTAACGTTGTCTGACACTTAACTGCATGTTAACTGAAATGTATTATAGTTTAATGTTATATGAAATGCAGTTAGATTAACTTTAGAGTGCTTAATTACGTCAACTTAAGTACATCTTTATATATATTTTTTTTTACAAATAGTTTGACTTTGAATTATGAAATAAGTGTACTATAACGAATGTACTGAAAAGCATGTATGGTAAACTAAAATATACTTTCATGTAGTTCCCTTTCATGGGAACTTCGAACTGCGTCGTCTAGGGGTCGCTATGGGGAACGCCTCATCGTGACCCATGTCTGAAGCATACATTGAAAAAACACCAACTCGTTGGCCGGCGACAGCCATGACGTCACTACCGGTGCGACTATAGTATAAATAGGCGCCGGGAGCACACATCATTCTCTTCTTCGTCTTCATTGACTGTTTTGTTTGAAGCGTGCATTTCTGTGGTAAGAGCGATCTCTATTTATCTCATTATGGCGAGCACTAGCAAAGCGTTTAAGGATGTGTGCATCCGTGTTGACGTTGTTTAACATCTGATGACACACACGATCTATGCATTATTTGTTTGGGCGAAGAGCACGCACGCGATGCCTCCGAGGGGGCAATCGGCGTGCACTACAAGCGTTTTTCCAATGAAAAAGCTCCGCTCTC
>NW_015638932.1:166125-173883 GCF_001515625.1 Sinocyclocheilus rhinocerous
ATGCATTACTTTCCATAAAAAGTAACTAAGTAACGTAATTAGTTACTTGTTTATGGAGTAACGCAATATTGTAATGCATTACTTTTAAAAGTAACTTTCCCCAACACTGTTCGCGACTGCCGTAATGGATTTAGTTTAACTGCAGCAGCATTTTTTCCACGTGTGTTGCCATAGTTTCTACAAGCAGAAACCGATAGCGTGGATATCACGTAATTGATCAGCGACAATGAACCGGGACAAGACATTATTTAAAATAGGAATTTCCCTGGATTTACAAATACTTGGGAACTTTTGGGATAATGTAAGTGCACAAATGCATGAAATATATAACAATGTGCAAGTGGTTGTTGGATATTTTATTACAAAAATCTTACATATTCTGCCTTTAAATTAGTCAGCACATCAAAAACGTGTATTTCTTCAAACCATGCCAAAAGCTTAATAAAATGTACTTTAAAGTAATTGTTTTAATTTGACTTTCTTTTAATGTGTTTTATTTCTCATTTTCATTTACCATACTTCTACATTTCTTTTTTCTTTTTTTTTTTAAATTTAGCTTAACTTGATGTACTAAAATGACAAAAACAAAAAAAATTGGACATTACTGACACATAGATATATTTAAAAAAAAATAGTAAAATAACAAAAACACAACACAATCACTAAAACTTACTAAATTAAAAATGAGCAAATTAGCAAACATTTTAATTTGCAAAATTACGAAAACTTAAAATGACACAACAAAATTACTAAAAAAAAATATATAAATTAAAATATACAAAATAAAAACTGATTCAAATATTAATAAAAAACTATTACAATATCTCAATAACGCTAAAATAATTTTCATTTGCAGTTGCATTTGCGAGTTTATACCTCAGAATTATGAGGAAATTTAGAATTACAGAAAAAGTGAGATAAAATTATCTTTTTTTTTTCATTTTTATGCAGGTAAGTGTACAGAGTCAAAGTCTTCTCATACGTGAAGCTAAAGCCCTTTTGAGAGTTGCTTTTGTTGAAAAAATATTCTGAATGACAATGCAAAATGCAAACCAAGGGTTCTTAAAACAACTAATTCAAAATGTAAAAATACTTTTTATCTGAGGCTGGTTTAGGATGACCCAAGAGAAAAATTTGAGAAAACTCTTTTGGATTTGCATTTTTTTGGACTGCATGCTTACTACCATTAGCCGTTGTCATTAATTAAAATTACACTTTGCATGAGAAATTATGAAGGGCCTATAGTTCTGAGAGCAGAATTTCATAAAGCAAAGTTTGCAACACTTAACCTTGAGCTTAAACACAATTATGTGCTGTGCCATAAAACCATAATCTAAATACATTTCTCTCAGTAATCCTCTTTCCTCTTTCATTTTCCTCTTAACAGCTTTTCTTTATTACTGTAACAGATGAAATAGCATTTCAACCTAAAAAGAGGTCTGGCACATTAATGGGCAATGGTGCAATAAATACTAAATATCCCACATAGGAAAAGAGGATCAAAAAGACTATCTGATTTTGAACAGCCATATTGGCCGCATGAATAAATGATGGGAAACCCCTGGTTTCTAGATACCCAGCCCAGATCTGAAGGAAAGAAATTAACTAATACTGAACACTGAACTCTTTACGATAAACCTTTAACCTCACCTCACAAATCTAAAACATGTTTTTGTCAAATTTTGTCTAAATATACAGTAGAATGTAATGGATAAGTGTGGGTATGTTTATTTCCTTATTGGTGAAATGTCTGACATTTCAAGTGTTTTTTTGTTTTTTTATATCCAGAAATGTATTAATATTTTAAAAAGAGGGGGAATGCAAACAATCATAAAACCAGCAGAAAATAAACAGATGTATTGAAACGCCACAGTAAGCATAATAGCAATATGTGCATTACAAAACAGATTTATTGTATCATGATCCTTGGAATTATTTACTCAAAAAATAAAATGTACTCAGGCCATCCAAGATATAGATGTGTTTGTTTCTTCATGTGAACAGATTTGGAGAAATTTAGCATTACATTGCTCACCAATGGATCCTCTGTAGTGAATGGGTGCAGTCAGTATGAGTCCAAACAGCTGATAAAAACATCAATTCTGTTCACATGAAATCTCTATTTAAAGGAAATATTTCTGATTCAGGAAGTTCAATATAACAGCTCCATGAAATTAAATTGCTTCAGAGAAATTTGTCAACCCTGATTTTTTCAGATGCATATGCACTTTTTCATCATGTAGTGGCACATTGGGAGATGTACACAGTTATGGATAAACATTTACTTATCAAGCAAATGAAATAAATAAAAAGGTTACTACATTACAAATTTTAGTGATCTGATTTAGTTAACGTTTGCTGAGACAGGTGTATAAAGCATGGTAAATTATGTTCTAGGTTGGTAATTGCACACCTGCAAAACAAATGTTAGCACCGTCATTGTATCCCTTTATAGGTCATTGTACAAGCATCAGACAACAGAACGCAATGTGATTGTATGTCAGACAAATGAAGTAGGAATATCCCACATCCAACTTTGAAAGTGTGTTAGGGAATTTTTACATGAGTGATCTTTGCCATTTATGAGATGCATAAACTAAATATCCTTAGCAACTTCTTTGTAAAAAAAAATTTAAAAAATAATGCACCCATAATATTTTATCTACTGTTGTTGACCCAACCAATCCACTTAGATGTTATATTCTAGAAAAGAGATTTACCTGCTGGTGGACCAAAATATCTCTTTTGTAATTTGTGACAGGTTTCGAATGTAAAAATGTCAGCTGTAACCTTTGAAGAAATACCATTTTCCAAAAGCTTTTTAGGGCCCTGTCAAGCATCCGACAAAATCAGCACTCAGCTGTCAAGAGCATTGTTTAATGTGCCTTCGTCAAAATGTCTGTAATTTGTAGAAAATGTCATGTCAGCATTGCCAGTGTGTGTTATTATTAACTCTTTACAGGTGTGTACAATATATTTTAAAAGAGGGGGGAAATCTTGAGGAGCATCTCAGTGTTTGAAACAACTGTCACATTATCAAAACAGGCATGAAATGAAATGTTCAATAAAAGACTGAATTCACAGACATTGTATTCATATTACATTTTTAATGCATATTTTATTACTATATACATTTGTTTGCTGTTCTGATTTGTTTTAAAGAGAAAACATAGGTTGCACTGGAATAACTACCCATAAGCCTATATTCTGATAAGGTTGTAACAAACAATAGAATAGATATGATTAACACATTGTCCTCTAATTCATTTTAATTTATTTTGCTGTGCATTGAAGACAGTTATTGTTCTTTCTTTCCTCGGTCTTTTCAGGAAGCCATCAAAAGATACGGCTGAACCATCAGTCTCACCGCTCTGGGAGCCTTCAGGTCTGATAATTACTTTCAAACATTGTTTTCTGTCAGTGAGTAACACAGCAGATATGAATGATAGCCATGATATCATCGCCTGCTGAGTCTGCATGAATTACAAAGTCAGTTTGGTGTCAGAACTCCTGTATTTTATGGATTTATGGTGGGGATAATTTTAAGAGGGTGGCTGCTGCTGGTCAGCATGAGGTCTTGATAAAAGAAGGACTTTAAATGTTTAATCGGTATTGTTATTTGGTTTTTAAAGACATGCTTTATCTAACTTTGCATATTAATGTTGGTTATAATTTTGATTGCATTAGTTAATTCAATTTCTGAGAGTGAAAGCGATCTTTTGATATGCAAAGAACCTAAATGTCATGTGATATGACAGCAAATGTCATATGCTGAGAATTATTTTTGGACCATAAGACTATACTATATTTTTATTTGTATCTCTTTCTTCATAGACTGCTGTTTCTACACAGACTACATACATAGATAAAAATTAAATTATGTAAATATTTATTATATATTTGAAATAATTTATTTCTGTTTAACTCCCATAATGACATTTCTAAAATGAATGTACATTTTTCTACTTCTCTGCTCTAAAATATTTTGAGTCTATAAGTTTAATTGACTGTGTGACTCGTTGGGAAAATGTTACTAGCTAATAATCGTTTTCAGTGGGCCACAAAATGGTTTTCCTCAAGGGGGCATATTCAAATTTCAGGACATGTTTATGTTTTAGCTGCATAATTGTTGAAATCTATTCATTCAGAAGGATTGTAATCTGATGTACTCATGGAAATCCATATAATGGGGCTGTCAATAGATTAACATTTTTAATCAGAATAATCACACATTTGTCACTTATCACGAAATTAAGCATACACCATTTATCTTGTTTAACACTTTCATTTGGTCATTATTAGCTTTTTTTCCAAGATACATTTTGATGTCTTAACAAAAAAGACACTTGGAGACTCCAAAGAACCAAATTATAAAAAGAGTCCATATAGGTGATAAATTTAAATTTATAAATTTACTTTCATGAGCCGTCACGTATTTACAGGCTTGCAGTGAGAAGTTTAAAAGCTTGCAGGCTTCCGTACGTCGTCCTCCCGCAGCGTCTTCTGGGATTTCTAACGGTTCGTTTCTCTCAAGTCTGCATTCGATGCATCCTCGATATCAAGAACGCATCCGGGCACTTTCATGCGTCCTCTGTACTTGCGTTCTTGAGTATTGGAATTTAACTTTGACGGTTAATGGTGATGTAGAGCGAGAACACAAGGATGCAAGTTATCTTAAGAACGCATATTGAGAAACGGCCAATCTCTGGCTTGAGCACACCCAACCCTTCTTCTTCTTCTGCTGTAAGGTGCATTTTCCGCCACCTACTGGACTGGAGTATGGTTCAATACTTGGTGAAAAGCTAAAGCATTATGTTTATCATTAAAGCATCATGTTATTGATACTAGTGTAAAGTTGAGTAAAGCGGAAGTCGAGGGGATAATTGGAACTGATGTGAAAAAGCAGTGGCAGATTATATGGGATAATGAAACAAAGGGAAGGCATTTGCACAATATACAAGGAAAGGTTGTGGTGGAAAGAAGAATAATTAATAACAGGAAAAAAAATGTGATATTGACAAGACAACGAATTGTACATTCAGCATTACAACACAATCTGTATAAAATAGGGAAACATGAAACTGGTAATTGTGATATGTGTGGACTTTCGGAAACAGTAAAGCATGTATTGTTAGAGTGTACAACGTTTAACAGAGAGAGAAAATTAGTCTAGTCATTAAAAGATGGTGATATAAACAAATCGCTTAAAGAATTATTAGGTGATGGAATAAATTATAGAATTAAAAGTGAAGTAATTAGGTTTTTAAATGACAGGACTAGTGAACAGGATTTAAGGAAATCTTTTATGTATTCATTCATTCATTCATTCATTTATTTATTTATTGTGAATTAGCTTTTCACCAAGTAGTGAACCATACTCCAGTCCAGTAGGTGGCAGAAAATGCACCTTACAGTTGGTTTGCCAACCATCAGTTAAACAGCAGAAGAAGAAGAAGGGTTGGGTGTGCTCGAGCCAGAGATTGGCCGTTTCTCAATATGTGTTCTTAAGCTATCTTGCATCCTTGTGTTCTCGCTCTACATCACCATTAACTGTCAAAATAAAATTCCTATACTCAAGAACGCAAGTACAGAGGACGCATGAAAGTGCCCGGATGCGTTCTTGATATCGAGGATGCATCGAATGCAGACTTGAGAGAATCGAACCATTAGAAATCCCAGAAGACACTGCGGGAGGGCGACGTACGTAAGCCTGCAAGCTTTTAAACTTCTCACTGCAAGCCTGTAAATACGCGACGGCTCATGAAAGTAAACATTGTAATTCTGTTTTGCATCATTTTAATAAAGTGTTAAAGACCTGGAAAAAGCCTGTCATACCTTTTATTGTTATATTTTTTTAACATTGATCATTTTAACTTTGACAAAATATAGCTAACATTAAATATACATGCCTAAGCCTAATCATTTTTACAAATACATATGGTAAAATAAAAAGAATAATACTATGAAAGTATTGTCTATATTAATCTGAAATAAATGTTGTAATATGACATTAGTTTGTGATGTTATGTATTATTTATTGTGTATCGCTCCCTATAATGTTCTGGGATGGTCAGTTGAGCGGCAAGATCACAGCGCATCTCAATTCTCACAAAGATGCGTTCTGTGTTCTCACGTCCTTCCGAGTTCGTTCTTTCAAGGTAGCCTGGCAAGACTGGTCTCCATGAGAACACAAGTCATTTCTTTGCGTTCTTGGAATTCAGAAACAGCCATTGTCTTACTATAGGGAGATGAGAGGGTCTGTATTACGTACTATTGGAGAAAGCGTAATGGTCAACTTGGATCACATGTGCCTTAATAACCAATCACATTACAGCCTTGACGTCATTGAATTTCAGTCAGAGTTGTGTGACACTCAATCGCCATTTACGGATACCATAGGAATGAAAGAGAAATGTCGTAAGGTGTATCCCACCTGTCACAAAAAGTCAGTGACTTCTCTTATAAAACGGCATTTTTTGAGTAAACTCTAAAAATAGTTAAATCCAAAAGTATTGTTTTGTGGAAAACTTGTTGGAGATTAGCTGAAAGGCTGTCGATTCATTAAATGATAAGCTGTTTCCTCTAAAAAGCTGTTTATTCAGCGTAGTGAAGCCTCTCCTCCATTGACATCCATTAATAAAAATGGCATCTGGTCTCCTTTCCCACGTACTGGCAAACCGGAAGTGTTAGCATTAGCCATAACGCATTTTTAGTTAAAGGTTGGAGGCTTGCCTTCTAGTGACTTTGCTCGAGCTGTGTGCTCTCTCTCGTCTGCATGCCCTGTTTCCTTGTTTCATGTTGGAGCGTGGTGTTCGGATCCAGCACTCATGTCTTGTTCAGTTTCGGTTTTGTGTCGGGGTTGGTATACTCGTGCTCCCTGTTGTTGTCATGCTGTGCGAACTAGTGATGGCGAA
Organism: Sinocyclocheilus rhinocerous; assembly: GCF_001515625.1. NCBI lineage: Eukaryota > Metazoa > Chordata > Actinopteri > Cypriniformes > Cyprinidae > Sinocyclocheilus > Sinocyclocheilus rhinocerous. The sequence goes on from NW_015638932.1 coordinate 173,040, forward strand.
GTGAAGCGTTCTGAACCACTGAAGCTTTCAACACAATTGTATTGGAAAAAAGATTCATTACTCAATGCTTTTCAACACGGTTTATGTAGTGGCCATCTAGTGGTCATAAAAATGAATAACACCTTCCAAATTGCAGTGTTCCATTACAGCCACTGGTTTCACATCTGGTTCTACTGATTCTTTACTTTATTTTATTGAATATAAATAATGGTCATTGTCAAAGTCATTCACTTACTGGCAGGGGCGTCGCAACTGGAAAGAAAGGGGGACAGAGAGCATAGGGCCCAGAGGCCTAGAGTAGCCGCTTTTCCACTGTCGGGCCAGTGCGAGCCAGTGCTTTAAATGGGCCGGGCGGGGCTAAAAGCCCCAGACCTGTAGCACCGAGGCCAAAATCACGCTGCGTTTGAATTGGCGCTTATCACATGCTGTGTGGTATCGGCGTTCATTTGTGTCAGTGTAATGGCACTAAAATAAGTAAAATAAATGAAACATTATTTCATCAATTAAATCTGTGATCTGTCTATTTTAACTCTGCCTCTGTCCTGTTATTTCATAGGCAAAGTTCATTTGAACTTAATAATTACAATTAGGAATGCACCAATACCACTTTTTCCAGTACTCGCCCGATACCGATACTTTTATTTTTGGTACTTGCCGATACTGAGTACCGATACCGATATTTTAATTTTTTTATTATTAATAAGAAGCCACAATTGAGTCCTCACTTCACCAACCCTAACAAGTATGTGTACAGTGCAACAGCAAAGAGCTTGTTTATATTTTAGACAAGTCAAGTTGCGATGCTGAACAGGAAAAAAAAAAAAAAAAAATTTAACTAACCACC
>NW_015638932.1:174155-177842 GCF_001515625.1 Sinocyclocheilus rhinocerous
ACAGGAAAAAAAAAAAAAAAAACTTTAACTAACCCCCTTGAGCTGACTGCATATATGTACTACAGAACACGGATATGAATCATTCACTGAAAACGCAATGTGAGTCTCTATTCTCTGCCGTCTCTGATTTAAACAGCCTAGTTTTCTTTACATTAGCATTGTTTTGGACTGATTGTTGAATGCATTCACTTACTGGCAGGGGCGTCGCAACTGGAAAGAAAAGGGGGACAGAGAGCATAGGGCCCAGAGGCCTAGAGAGGCCCACAGTAGCCGCTTTTCCACTGTCGGGCCAGTGCGAGCCAGTGCTTTAAATGGGCCGGGCGGGGCTAATAGCCCCAGACCTGTAGCACCGAGGCCAAAATCACGCTGCGTTTCCACCGTCGGTGCAGAACCAATGAACCAATCGACCGAGCGAATGATTCAATTACATTCATTATGCGTCATTCTTTAATGAATCAGTCATTTTGAACGAATCAATAATTTTTAAAGTATGTATTTTGTAACCTGTAGTGAAATACATTTTAAAAGTTATATATATATATATATCTCAAAAATTACCTTTTTTTTATTCTGTTATTAATACGTATAAATGCATATACAAAAGTTGCAGCTTGTGAAGGGCTGACTGTAATTTAACGTTAATTTATTGCATTTTTCTGTGTAATTCTTTCTGTGTACCCCCCACCCAACCCACCCCCCTTTTTAGTGAACAATTTCTTCATTCACATTTACATCAGTTGTTATAATATCAGAACAATATTGTTTTTATGACTACTGTTTATTATTCATTTTTTGCCTTAGAGCATCACAAATTCAAATCTAAATCACAGCTGGGGTTTCTCTGATTGTTCTCTTCTCATTAAAACCAGTTCTCTCACCCACATTCATTCTGCCAGCACTGCTTATTTTTCATTTTAAATAATAATAATACAGTCTTCCTTTCTTGCTCATATAAGCAATAGTACTACTACTAATAACAACAATATATCATGAGTCTGACCACGAAAGAGTTTAAAGCAGAAGTCGATATTTAATCTGAGATGGTTTCCTCTCATTTGTCTTCATGTGAATGATAAATACAAACTGGGATTTGATCCAAATGCAGGAGCATAAGTTTGGGGTGCCGCTGATAGTGCTCTTCCCTGCTGAACACGCACTTCCTCTGCACCTGGCTTGCACGCGCACCAATAAATTGTCTATAAAAGCATGACTTTAACATCCTACTTTTCAAGAAAACTTCTTCCAGGTAGTTCAATTAAGAAAGACTTGTGAGTAAATGTGAGTAAATATAAACTTTGATAATCAAAAGCAATGTGCAGCCTTATCACAAAGTATCACAGGCCATTTTTAGCTGGTAGTGTACTATAAAGGTAGGATTTGATTTCTAGTGTGATGACTTCTTAAGCCAAGTGTACACTAAGCATCTGAAGCTTGCTGCCCTTTCATATTTTAAGCCTGTGACTATAGTCGGCAACAAAACCTACTGATCTTTGCTGATTGTAGTCCACAGTGACAAGATCGGACAGTCCTCTGTTAAACTGTGCTGAAATCTTGCTAACTGTTTAGAAATTTGAGCTGAAATCTTTTTGTTTCGTTTGGTTTGTTTTTGAATGCTTTTGAAAGTCTCTTCTGCTCACCAAGGCTGCATTTATTTGATTAAAAACATGGTACAAACGCCACAATTGTGAATTATTATTAGAATTTTAAATAATGTTTTCCGTTTTAATGTATTTTAAAATATACAGACAGACAGACAGACAGACAGATATATTTATAGTAGTTTGTGACATATGCAGGATAAAAAAAAAACAATAATAATAATAATAATAGTAATAATAATACAAGTTTAGAATTGCCCTTAGCTTCGCCTCTTTGATTGCTTTGTGAAAAGCATTACATCCACTCTACCTCCTGTTGAGTCTTTCAGCACTACATTTCAGACTTTAGTTCTGAAAATATACTGCATTCATTGCTGTTTGTGCCTCTTTAGACTGCTAAATGTGTCCTGGTCAAAGATGCTGAATACCAAAGGACAGAGAGCAGCAAGCAAAAAAAAAAAAAAACACACACACACAAAACATTTGTCAACACAGCTTGAACTACAACACAAAGAGCAGTGTTACCACATGATAGCATTTGAACTATTTATGTGTCTCTCACAACAAAAGTTCCTGCTCCAGGGAGCCGAGAATCAGTCACCTCCGTGGGCTGTGTTTATGAAGATGAATTTCTCATAGATGGTTTTGCAACAGGGGATTTTTCAGCTGTGGGCCTAGTGGTTGGTGGGTTATGGTTCAACGACATGCAGAAGGCCTCTTTGCTTTGGCAAACGTTTCATGAATCTCAAATAATTTTGGATAAAAAGCTTCTGCTAAATGAATAAATGCAAATGTGAATTTTGGATGCTCTGTTGTGCACTTTGGCACGTTGATGTGTAATTTTTCTAGGTTGTGAGGCATCAATGCTCTTGTCATCAGTTATTCTTCTGATCTCTTGCAGTCTTTATCAACCAAAAATTTCAATTTTGCACAGGACTTTCTGCCATTGGTTCTCACTTCGTGATTTCTGGACTGTTGCATGCTGTAATCTCTTTTCCTGCTTGCCTTTCAAGAATGGTTTCTCAGTTGCAAATCGCCCAACAAAGCCACCTCTTTTAAGACTTCCCATGATTGAAATGTTTACCTTGATGGTGAATGATTCCTCCAAGATGCTGAGCAAGCACTGCACTGGATTTCCACATGTTTACTCACATTGACTTTTCACATTTCTTCGAATGTGCGACAGCTTTAATACCCCCCTACAAAAAAATAAAATAAATAATAAATAAACAAATATTGCTGACTATGGCCTTGTTTGATACAAAACTATGATTTTGAAACGTCTTAGCATGTACTCTACATCACTTTGTTGGATACCAAAGAAGTCACCAGGGTTGTCTTTTGTGTTGAGCATTTGCCAAAGGAAGATGGTTTTCAGACTTCATGATTTGATGACCTCAAGTGCATTTGTAAAAGCTTCTGAGGTTACCTTTTGTATCCAGTAAACACATGTGAAAAGACAGCGACACAGTTGTCTGAAGAACATGAGAAGATACAATAGAGACCTTCTCAAAGGACAGTGTTGTGGTTCAATGCATTTTCACTATCTATTAGAGAGGTGAAAAGAGAGACAGAAAAATTACACTTTCCTTGAATACAGCAGAATCTCTTCACAAATGTGCAAAAAAAAGACAATTTTCTGAGGCACAAATCATGTTTTTTTTTTGTTTGTTTTTTATTATTAATATAAATTATTATGTATTTTTATTTATTTAGTTAGTTAGTAATGTGAACTATAAAACTACACTTGCGTAAAATGGTTTTGTTTGCTATTTCATAGTTTTGTATTATATTACATTATTTAGTAAAAATCAATAAAGATAGAGAGATAGGTTTGCTTTTAAAAGTTTCTCTCATTTTTGTAAAAGTGTGATGTTTATTTAAAATGTTTATTATAGGCAAAAATAAAGGTTTCATTTTGGTAACAGGGTTGCACACACCATAAAATAAATAGACAATAAAACAGCTGAAATCAATTTTTTTGGAGGTTGATGATCAACATCCTCTGAAGGTTAAGTGCCTCAATCTTTTCACTGATCTTGTTGAAAAAGAATAAACAATATATATATATATATATATATATATATAT
>NW_015638932.1:178080-191380 GCF_001515625.1 Sinocyclocheilus rhinocerous
ATATATATATATATATATATATGTGTGTGTATGTATGTATGTTTAGGCCTTACTGTATGTGTTAACCATCAACACATTTTACAAATACATACTAATTATCCAAATAAGAAACAAAAAATTTATGTATTCATTAATTCATTCATTAATATATGTTTATTTGTTTATATTTGTTTGTTTGTTTGTTTCATTAATGGTGAAAATGAAATGAATGCCATGTTTCACATAAATCTTTTAACAGTTTTACTAATGAGACTACACTAAGACCAAAACCGTCCAGGTCCATGTTTTGAAGGCATTGTATGGGGTTTATTGATCCGTGATGGCCTTTCAAAAATGCCTGCTTGATAAAGTAGGAAAGTATTCCAGCGGGCCAGTACTGAAGGGATTTCTCTTTGACAGCACCCTCTCAGCACATTTAATGCAATGCACAAGCTCATGTAGATGTATGCATAATGGACCTCACGTTGCCAGCGGCTCATTAACATTCTGAGAAATGCAAACCCCAAGAATCCCTCACAAAAACCTCAATTAAAGCTGTTAGGTTTGCAGTGTCTCAAGGAAAATAAGGCTGGCGGAGTCATTTGTTAATGTCTCAGCCTGTTTATCACATGGAAATTCAATCTTGTTCCTATAGTGAGCAGAACTTATATGAAAGCTGATTAGTATGTAATGCTATGGATATACTTTATGATGAGTGATTCAAGGTAATATTATATCAAATATGACATCCATCATAGAAAGTATATATGATGTGCCCAATTTATTTATTTATGTATTTATTTGTAGGCCTTACTATAAGCAACTACAAAAATCCATTTAGATATATATTTTAAGGTAATATAAAATTTGCTTCAGTTATTGTTTTCTTGAACCCTGAAAGTCCGTGTTGCAGTTTCCATGCCATTTTGGAGGTTTCCGTGAAGCTGTGGCAATCTTCAGATGTTTTTGACACTGACAATGTACATTGTTGATTTTTATTATGATTTTATTATGTTTTTTATATGAATAGATTTCCATCTTAGTTTTAGTATAATAACCCTAGACTGTGTTTTACTAGTTGGATTGTGTGTTGCGTTGGGTGGATTTGTGAGACTGTGTAACGTTTGTGTCCCAGAGATTATTCTTTGATCCGGCCGTGCTTTAAAGGAGTTGATAATGGCACCAGTGATGTTTTGAGAAGCTTGGATAAAAGTCAGTAAACTTATGTTTCCTTATAAGAGTGAGTTGCATATTTAGCTGTCCGTTGCTACTGCCAAAATGCTCTTAGTCCCTGAACAAATCTACTGAAATCTCTCATAAAGACATAATCACTTTTCCCTCTCTGTTTGCTTAATAGCACTCCGCTATTACAATAATTGAGGGGTTCCATTTCTAGAATGCACTTTCATTTTGCTTTCATATATTATCTACTAAAAGTACACTACAGACGAAGGCCACACTGCAATAATGCTTTATTGCCGCCTTTTCCCTCTCTGTCTGCCTAATAGCACTCCACTATTATAATAATTGAGCTCTTCCATTTCTGGAATGCACTTTAATTTTGCTTTCATATATTATGTACTAAAAGTACACTACAGATGAAGGCAACACTGCAATAAAGCTTTATTGCTGCTGTTTTGGGAAATCCGTGGAGCCGTGGTGCAGATATTGTTGTAGGTATCAGGTAGAGTTTCTGTCAAAGGGGAAGCTGTACTGCGCTGAATACTGATCTTATTATGAAGACAAAAGGCGAGGTGTTGAGGGAGTTATTAGGGCAACACTTCTTGCTTTTAAAAGAGCATAATTTCACCTTAATTACTGATATGAGCCTTTGTAAAGAGAATTAGCTGATGTGTCAAGTGTGAAATTATATTGCTGAATGTAATACCACACTTGTAGTTTCCAGGTAAAGGTGACAATCTGTAAAGGATTGGTAGTAGAGAAGTGTATAGGAGAGCTGTAAAATTATTTTCATGAAATTACACACATTTATTCCAATTTTTATTACAACAATCCACCCAGATGTCTATTAATTAATTAATTCATTCATTCATTCATTCATGGATTCATTCATTAATTCATTCAACTTGTTCTTAAACTGTAACTTCAGGTGCTTTTCATATGCTTCCCAATATGTTTTTATTTTATAATTTAATTTAATTGTATTTTATTATATTGTATTTTATTTTAGTATTTTTTATTATTATTATTTTGTTTATTCAGCTTGTTTCGAACCCATTGAATGCAGTGCTTTTCACATGTTTCCCAATATTTTTATTTTATTTTATTTTTTTTATTTTTATTTTTTTTTTACTTTTTCCAAAACCATACTTTCTGGTACTTTTATATGTTTTGTTATGTCTTGTCTTTATATTTTATTTATTCAACTTGTTTCGAACCTATTGATTCCAGTGCTTTTATTCCATATGCTTCCCAATGTTTTTCAAATCAAATATTGAACATTATTGGCAAAATTATGCCATTGACGTCAAACCTGTTGTGACACATATGTAACTGCGCTAAATTTGATTTGAGAGCTGCAATAGAGAGGAATATGTTTAGTAAATAGCATCATTTGTATAGTCCATGAGTCATAAAGACTACTTTAATGCTGTTTTGTGGTCCATTCTGCAGCATAAAGAGTTGAAATGGCATGAGGGTGAATAAATAACATCAATTTAATTTTCTCTTCCTCCCTGACCTATATTCCTCTGCCATTCCTCAAATTCTCTGGATTTTTTTAACCAAAAACTATTCCTCTCCTGCGAACAAATAGACATATATTGCGCCCACAGAGGGTCAAGCAAAGTTGAAGCACTCCATATTATTTCACTAAATGTTAGTATGGCTTCAGGGTTAACAATTTGGAGTGCAATAACACAGCTTCCTTTAAAAGTTCATTAGAATGTATGAGATTTCACAGGAGAAACCAATCCAGCTTTTATTTCCAGCTCTAAAATTAGCTAATCTTAAACCCGGGTGATAATTACTTCACCTCTAATGCACCTATATGGTAGATCACTGGATGTGGCCCTGGACTCAATCAGGAGATTATTTTGTGATGGAAAATATGACAGACATCCAACATATTCTAATATAATATGCAATATAAATAGGACTGTCTAGCATGATTTTTGAGAGAAGTCCATATTTCCCTCAATTACGACAGAATCCTCTAGTGATGAAAGCACCTATTTAAGATTTTTGGACTCTCATTAGATAGTAATTGGACTGCAAATCAAGTGTTTACCCAGACCTATGCTTCACATTTATGTAACATATTTATTTGGACAACCATTACCTTACCTAATAAAACCATTCAGAGCACTGGAACAAAAACGCCCAGTGGATGTTTAGTGATTACTGGATAAAGTGTTAAGTATTTACCACGTAAAGTAAAAAGGACAAGTGTAATGGAATTGTTATTTGTCTCTTCAGTGAAGATTTTTTATGTAATAACTGTTGCACCCACCTGCGTCATGTAATATTGGGTTTTCACAATCCTCATATGAAGTGTCTTCTAATAAATTCGGTAGAAAGTGAATTTATGTAGTGAAATATTCTGAGAAATATTCACATTATTAAAAATAATCTGTCTGTGTGACAACCACCTGCTTCTCCAAAGATATGCAAGATTTGATTCATTGATATATTAGTCTCGGCATTTAAGACATTGAAGTGTCAAGACTTAATAAAGAATGACAACTTTGGACAACTAGGCAAACTAAATTAAGACTTTCTTTTTAATATAAAACAAAGGTATTCCATCATGTTGTGAAAAATGCAGTTCAGATTGTATTAAAGAAGTGTCTAACACCACCTACAGACATTTCCCAAATCTAACCTGAGATAGACTTCCATGTCTGACAAGTACTTTTGTTTACATTTTGATCTGAGAGATTCAAACAGGTGTATTTAAACAGGTGTATTTTTATTTTATTTTACTACTATATTTTATTTTTATATATTTAAATAAATATGTATTTTTATTTATGTATTTATTTATGTACTGTATGTGTGTATGTAAGTATGTATGTATTTATTTAATCAAATGCCTTACTGCTTATTGAAATTAATGACTTAACCCTTCATTAAAACATTATTTCGTTATATTCACTCATTGATTCACTCACTCACTAATTCACTCAAGTGCTATTAAGATGTGGTTCCTGACATGTAAACTAGGGTTAATAGGAGCTAATAGACAAGTGCTTCATCCCAAACCTCTTACTTTCTTGACTGGAATGCTGTATTGACCAATCAACTGTGAGGACTGGAACTATTGGTCGTCACCCACACTCTATTTTGTATGCATTTATTTATTTGTCAACACAAACATGACATACATTGATATCTGTGTCCTATCAAAACTCAAAAACTGTAGTTGACACAAGCAGGGCAAACCCAATAATTCCTTTCACATTTGACCTAAAGCTTTTCTCACTTTTGTCAAGCTTTTTTTTTTCCTCTCAAGAGGCAGGGCAGTTCACCAATCGCATTATTAGATTGATTGTGCCATTTGCCCTCGCCAAAGGACTCCCTCTGCATTTATCAATAACTTTGTGTTAATTTTTTCAAACTCACAAACATGTCAATAAAGCTTTCATGGCCAAAATGGGTTTTTGCAGATAGCTGAGGCACGCTGGTATTTGACGTAAGAAATAGGAGTCTATTAATGGACATATATTTGGATGTTAAAGGAACAGTTCATGTAAAAATGAATATTATGTTATCATTTATTCACACTAACCTATATGGATAACAGGTTTTTCAGTGAATAACCCCTTACACTATGCCTACCACCTACATCATCCGCTGGAATGCCACTTTTTCGTGAATGCGCGTACAGCGGTTAGCTGAAGCTAGAGATTACGGTTTAAAAAGTCGTAAATATTTTTCTTACATAAACGCATCACTTCACTTCATAAGGCCTTAATTAAACTCCCGGAGCCATGTGGAGTACTTTTTTATGATGGGTGCACTTTTTTCACCATTATAAAGCTTGGAAGAGCCAGGACTTTTTTTATATAATTCTGATTGTATTCGTCTGAAAGAGGAAATACATATACACTTAGGATTGCTTGAGGGTGAGTAAATCATGGGTAATTTTCAGGGAGTGAGGGAGGGAGTGAGGACAAAGGCAGAACCAGAAGGGAAGGAGGATCCCGGAGGAGCCGAAGGGGTGGAGGGCTGAGGTGGAGCCGGAAGCCCAGAAATCCACAGCGAAACAGGGGTGATGAAAGACCAAGGTGTAGCTGGAGGGACGAGGGAGCCCGGTGGATCCTTAGTGATGCCGAACCACGGCAAAGCTGAGGGAGTGCAGAGCCAAAGCAGAGCTGACGATCCGAAAAAGGATACATCTCACAGAGCTTAATTGATGGAGAAGAGACCCGAGGCGGAGACGGAGAACTGGAGAGAGACAGCGGCGAAGGCAGAGCCGAGGAACTGCGCGACACCAGCGGGTAGGTGAGTAAGAAGGAACCAACAGGGGATAGGAGATATAGGAGTGCAGGTGATTGGGTGAGATCGGATCATCTAGCAGGTTGTTTGATGTGACTTCAAGGGCGAGATCAAGGGTGGTTACTGGTTCCTTCCAGAAGCCAATGAGCCAGTGGTTCTCTACTGTCTCCACAGCGCAAACTCTGAGCTTGACCTGGTGATGGACTTTGGACTAGGGACAGAAGTGGCATCTGGCTCTAGCTCCAGGATGGAAATGTTGGCAGGCTCTGGCTCCGTGGTGGGGGGCGGATCTCGCACAGGCGTTGGCACAAGCTCTATGTCTGTGGCGGGCTCGGCCGTCGAACTCTGGTCTGCAGTGGAAGCTCTCACTTGTTGCCCAGGACTCTCTGGACTGGGATGATTAATCCTCGCTGGAGTGGGCGGAGAGATGACTGCTGGTGATGGAACATGTGATTAGCAGTCAGAGTCCTTGAAGTTGTTCTTGATGACTTCCACAGTGAGGGAGGTTCCGCATACCCACAAAGCAATCAAAGAAATCAACAAACTCTGCGAAAGGACAGTGATCCTCCCCCAACAGCAGCATACAGTAGATGGTTAGAGAGTCGGACTCGTAACCCAAAGGTTGCGGTTCGAGTCTCGTACCGGCAGCTCGAGAAAAGCTCTTTCAGGGTTACATCATCCCAGTGCGCCTCGTTGTAGAGCTGTAGGTAGCCCTCCACATATTCCTCCAGCATCCGGCCATTTTGGAGAAAGCAGGCCTCAACTTCAGTGTTGGTCTGTGTTTCTGTCACATGCACACCGGTGTAAAGAATACGCATGACGCAAATTATCCACAGGAAATTAATTTAATCCACAAATAGAAGATACACAAGGAGAATATACACTCTATCACAACTAAAATGCAACGGACACTGAACAGAGCAAGGAGTATAAATACACAGGGTTAACAAGGGAACTTAATGACGTGCAGGGGAACTAAATCAGTAACCAAGGAAACTAAGGCACAATAAAGAATAAGAAACATGAACAAAACACAATCAAACAAGACACAATCATGATGCTGTAAATGTGTACTTAAGTCTTACTTCAGTTTGTCAGAAAAGCACTTTAAGCTTCAGCTAATTGCATTTAATATAAATTTAAGTTATAATACACTTTCATTTAATTGCATTTAACATGAAAATATTCACTTCACACTTCAAATACTGTATATTATTTCTGTAATAAGTACTCTGTTTTTAATCCTACAGTTACTTTTTTTTTCCTCAAGGGATGATGATTTAGGTTTTTTTGTTTTGTTTTGTTTTGTTTTGTTTGTTTAGTTTTTCTCTCAAAGCTATCATATGACTCCTGAAGATTTGAAATATAGCACATAGGTCATGCAATTGTTATACTTTTGTCAGTCTTTTGTCTGAAAGCTCATTGTAATTGCATGTATAAAAGACATAAGAAAGAGAACAACATGAGGGTGCATAATCAATGACAAACTTTGCATAATTCATAGCTATTTCTTTAAAACTTTGATAGAAACTTTTTTATGATAGGTCAAGAAGTTCAAAGCAAAGCAAAGGTAATAAAGTGTGAACCGCAGCAGAAAACAAATGCATGTTCTCTATATTAATCATGCCATATCACCGTTCTGAAGGTCTTAAGAACAATCCTGATGAAAGTGTAATGACATATCTGCCTTTATTAAATGTGACGAACACATTATGCAAGCACAAAGCCACAACAACATTAATAATGAATTTTCATTAAATATTAAAAGGTTGGTTTTATTGCATTTCAGGCACTTGTGAAGTGTAAGTGCTTTATGTGTGTTTGTTTGCGTACCCTCACACTGTCAAGCTACACTCACAAGGCAATATTTATTATAGTAAGGCCAAGGCCGGCTGTGGAGCGCTGCCTTTGGGACGAATGCAAGGATGGGTAATTAACACAGCCAATTATGAGAGAATAATCCCGCATGAGTCTTAAAGAAGCTCACATCTGGAGTCAGATCAAACACATTGAGCCGTGGGACTACAGTGGCAAGACCTCAGTCTAATGTAGGCCGCTGTTCACTAGTTTGATCACGCGTTTTGGAAGTACAAACTGTTGTATACATCATAAATAATCCAAATTGCTACCGACATGTTTCATTTTGGCACTAATTGGTGCCACGATGCATTAAGAGGATTTGCTGTATGCAGTTCAGTGTAAAGAAAAAATGCAGTCACACATAACAACTGCCTCAATTATGTACAACTTATAAAACATTGAGATCCAATAGCATACTGATTTAGACGGAAACGCTCTGACGTCATTTGATAGTGGCATCACATTTGGTGAAGGTGAACAAATATGTGAAATAAGTTGGTGAATCAGAAATAGGTCTCATTCTGTCAGGTTCAGTTTAGTTAAATCATTTAGTTCAAGTCTAAATTTGCATTTTACTTTCAAGTAAATTGGATATTCCATGATATAAAAGGTTGGGTAGGATTTGATTTTATCTATAAGTAACTGAGTGAATCATACAAATTCAGCGTAACATACTAGAAACAAGCCACAAGATTGAAAGGGAAGAGAGAGTGTTATTTTACTATCATTGAGAAACTATTGTAATTTGTATCAATATTTTGAATGAGTTTTTATTTTTAGTTAAAGTTTTAGTATTTTAGTGTGTTTTTTTTTCTTTTTTATTATTTTTTATATATTTTCAGTTTCAGTTTTAGTCATTTTAGAATATCAATTAAAGTAAATGAAAATGAGAGATGTTGCCTTGACAACTAGCTGCAATAAAATAAGTTTTAAGTGTTTTATATTTTGTTTTGATTTATTTCAACTAACACTTGTTTTATTTCAAGTAACAAAAATATTTTTCCATGGTTTTAGTTTAATTTAACCATAGTAAACCTGGCTGAAAAACTGAAAAATAGGAGGAAATGATGGAAGTATGTTGAAAGTTTATGAAGAATTTAAATGTAATTAAATTTAATAATGTGCACTGATTTATTGTGCACAAAAAGTCCAGAAAAAAACACTATATTTCAAGTCAGTTCAGTGAGAAAAACAAAACAAATAACTTTAAATTCTACTGTTCTTCACAAAAAGCTGTTCCCCTCCTCTCAGATATAGTGCATTACAAGATGTACAGACTATGTTATATATAATTTAATATAATATAATATAGAATAGAATAGAATAGAATTAAAAAGTGAAGTTAATGTTTTGTTGTTGTTGTTCTTGCTGTTTGTAGTCCACGTCTGTATACTTTGAGGCTTTGCTAGTGTACTCCTAAAAGTCTATAAAATTCACTTTTAGCAGCATATATTATAACTATTTAACATGTTTTATTTGTTTTTTTATAATTTTATATTTGAAATTTAATTTGAAATCCCTCATTAATGTCACAATCTCAAGCTGGAGTGCCCTTAATGGCCAGAGGGCACTCCATCCCAGACTACTGTCACTCTATGGCTGCGTTTACACTTGGCATTAACATGCGACCATATAAAAACAGATTTTAAAACCTCATTGCAAAGGTTTTATTGAAAGTATAATACATTAAATGCCCTACAAATGATAAAATACCATTAAATATGAAGTGTCTGTATAATATGTGACTTTTAAAATATTTTACATTAATTTGCAGGACTTGTTTTTTTTTTTTTTTTTTATGGAGAGCTTGCATGTATAGACCAGAAATATATATTAATTACTTCTCATCCTTTTATTTACACAAATATCTTGTTAAAAATGTCTACAAATTGATGAATCTGATCCGAGATCAGGTAAAAACCATAGACACTGGTTCAATGTTTCGCCGCTGGGAGGCGATCTCAATGAACTCGCATGATTCACTGGTTCACTGAATATATTCTCACTGAAAATGTAGATAATAAATCACAAAATTGATCTAGTACTCTGGCAAAACATTTTACTACCAAATGAATGTGGGCACCTGCTTGTTGAATATTTTATTCCAAAATAATTGTCATAAATACTGTGTTCCCATCTGCTACTATAATATCTTCCTCTGGGATGGCTTTCCACTAGATGTTAGAACATTTCTGCAGGGATATGCTTTCTTTCAGCCAGAGGAGCTTTAGTTATACCTCAGGCACTGATGCGGGGCAAAATGCTGCATATATTAGTTATTACTTGGACTCTCAAGAAACATATATATGTGTGTGTTTCTTGAGAGTCCAAGTAATAACTGACAGTGTATATTACACCTAATAAAATGGCCCATCTGTCCTCTCTCAAGCTAAATTAATAATAACAATAACTATGCTCTCTTTCTATCAAAGATTATCAGTTGTTTTGAACTGGACTAAAGCTATAAAATTTCCAAATCACCTTTAAAGCTCAAATAGTCCATACCTAACAGTCTAAAATGAAACCAAATCCCAAATCATAAAAAAAAAAAAACTGTGTATCCACCCATAGCCATTTATCTGGCATTCACTTAATTAATAAAACATTGCAGTGTACTCAAGAGCTTTTATAGGTCCTTTTATGAGATATCTGTGGCTCAACTGTTGAATGGGTTGCAGAAATAATTTGAAGTGATTATCACAGCATTAAGGGCATGTTTTTGGTTCTGACAAATTATGGGAACTTGTTGAGACGCAGCCCTACATAGTCTGCACAAGGTTCACAAAATGTGCTTAGAGTGCTTGAATACAGCTTTTAGAAATTCAAGTACTACCTAGAATACCTAACAAATACCTATGAATACCTAGATAATTATCCCGCTTTGTGGAAAAGTGCCTGACATAAGAGCAGAATGTGTGTATGCACTTAGCGAGCTCAAGGAACAAAGATGCATTTTCTAGAAATCTCTTTTGGGAAGTTCAGTGAAATTTTAAATTCAAAATTACAAAATGTTAATTGATAGCAAACAGTATTCATCATTACAATTCAAATTAGAATTTAAAGTAGAATAAAAAAAAAATGAAATAAAATCCATATATATATTCAAAGTCATTCCAGTATTTATTTATTTATTTGCTCATTCAAAACTTGATATAATTTGCATTTCCATTAAATAATACATCTGAAATACAGGTCAAAAGAAGTCACTCAGTTGACTTCTGTTGAATTGTGAATGAAGCTAAATGACTAAATGTAAATATATATATATATATATATATATATATATATTCCAAACGACTACATAATGCCACGCATGTGCCCTGCTCACTCCAAAGTCCCCACTCCAAGGGGATAGGGATGATCACTTCCATTTGGAATTTACCCGTGAACCGTTCGGTACACGATATGCATACCGTTACACCCCTAATATATATATATATATACATATATACACAATATACATTACCATTCAAAAGTATGGGATTTGTAATTTTTTTTAAATATTTTAGTCGCTTACACTCACCAATTGCATTTATTTCATCAAAAATACAGTAAAAACAGTAAGATTGCAAAATATTATATTAAACAAACTATAGATAACATAATTATAATTTTCAGCTTCATTACTCCTGCCTTCAGTGTCACATAATCCTTTAGAAATCATTCTAATATGCTGATTTGCTGCTCAAAAAAACATTTCTTATTATCAAAGTTGAAAACAGTTGCACTGCTTCATTTTCTTTTCAGGATTCTTTAATGAAAATAAATAGAATAGCATTTATTTACAACAGAAATCTTTAGTAAAATTATAAATGTATTTACTGTCAATTTTAATTAATTTAATTCATTATTGTTTAAATTTCAGGGTGACCGTGCCACTCTTTATCACAACCCTGCTAAAAGTGCCAGTACGTGCGCTCATTGGCGCCCCTTCAGCTGGTGGCGCCCTAGGCGACCGCCTAGCTCGCCTATGCCTAGAAACGGCCCTGGCTGTAAAAGTTCTGCAACTCTTACTCTTTCATGAAATTACCTAAAGATGGGTTTTCACAACAGAGTCTGTACTAAGTCTGTGCCGAGTGGGATGAAATGCTATTGCTCTTCAGAGAAAGAGTGTGCTGTCTAGTGATTAATGGTCGGAGGTGGTCTTATGTTGTTTGCAGAGGTAATAGTGGCTCCTGAGGGGGAAAAAATGATCATATGGCTTTCCTTTTCTTCTGGGCTATCAAAAATACTGCCTCACCAGGGTTGAGCAACATTTAAAATGGACTAATTCATAATTCATGAGTTGGGATTTAAATTGGCCACACCCCCAGGATGTTGCAATACAGTGACAGGAAGAGAAATGTAATTAACAGTGACAAAACAGATTTATTTAAATAGCTTTTACACAGGTTATTCAACAAAATATAGATTAGGCTATGTATGCTGAGTCAATCTCAAAGTTCCTTACATTCCCCGCCCATTATTATTATTATATATTTTTTTTGTTTATTAAATATTTTGGCTAATTTGATTGTTTTCAGTGACTAAAAGTATATTTTAGCCGTCACCTGATTAAACGACTAACTATTTTTTTTTTTTTTTTACGTTTTGCACAACATAACATTTTGGGGGTGGGTTGTGTTTGCGGAACGATGTATGTTATAATACATCGTGTACACTCACTAAACGGAACATCCTGGATCTGTTTTTTCGCTCTTCTTTATTCTTTTTTTATGTATTATAGAAATATCGGATCGGGACTCGGTATCGGTAGATACTCAAAATCAAATGACTCGGACTCGGACTCGAGGGCAAAAAAACCTGATCGGGACATCCCTATTTAAAAGCACACGTCCAGTTTTGTGTGAGTGAAGGAAATACGATTGGGAGTGGAGAGATTCGTCCTCGCGCACATGGATCGCGTAACATTATGCACTTGTGTATATAAATAAAGGTGGCATTTAAAACACTGATTATACAATGATTATATCATTTAATATTATAAAACATTATCATTTTCAAATTGATGCAAAATGATTATCAAATTGATTATCAGCAGGTGTCCCACAATTTACAAGCACAATTCATTCCTGAAAATCTGTTCATAAAGTCTTTAATTACCATTTGTTTGGGATTACAATAAAAAATAAATTAAAAAAAACACGCGCCTCTGCCCCACATGGGGTTTGCTTATTTGGTAAACATAAAAACAGCCTTTTGTCTCTTAACACGGGGATTCAAACACTGCTTAACAAGTTAATTACCCGGCCCACTTGTAAACCTGTCTGCCTCTTCAAGTATCATTAACTATAAACATACAGCAAATACACACAGTAAGTCATGCTTAATTTGACAAGACTTTTTGACCCCTGCTTCAGAATTGTCTTTCACACATATTATTACAGCCAACTGTTAGAAAAAAAGTAAGTAAATAAATAAATAAATAAATACATCACTCTCTACAAGAAACAAGATAAAACTGCACTGTTGCGATTTTAAATGTTATCTATAGACCCTAGTCAGAGTAGACATATAGTACATAATTTGACAGGATGATAACCGGAGTAGCCAAGGCGAGCTGGGTGACGTTATCAAGTACGCTGCTGTTCCATTTGTAGGATTACCGGACTTGCCTCCTCCCGTCCTCGGGAGTTTGCTCTGCCGAGACGATCTTGCCAAGTCCGAACTACCAAGGACGCAAGTCCGAACTTTGAGTACTTGGTATTGAGAATTCAGGATATGCACCTAGGATGGCTTGAGGATGAGTGAATCATGAAGTAAATTTCATTTTTGGATGAACCATCCCTTTCAATTAATACATAAATACTTGTTTAGAATAAAATATCTAAATACATTAAAAAATAATAATTTATTTTTTTATTTAGTTTTATTTTCATTACTACAGGAATATATGTAAGCTCCTTTCCACCACAGAATAAAAGTATATAAAAAAAGGTAATTGCAACATTTTATCTCAATTCTTTAACTCCCCCCCCCCCCTTTTGACTATTGCGAGTTT